>NC_136072.1:774321161-774609661 GCF_964261635.1 Lissotriton helveticus
TACATTTCAATATTCTTACTTTCATCAGGTATATATGTACAGCAATGTTGGACATGTAAAATGCCACAGACTCCTCCCTCTTTTGCTAGGAGTATGTCTAAAGCAAGACGATCTTGAATTACCATGGATCTAATTGCAATAACTTCAACATTCACTAATTGAAACCCATCAGCAGTGTCAGTTGATAATCTATCAACTATAGTGGACAATTTTCTGATTCTTCCTGCATTTAGGGTTATACCAACAAAAGGTATTACAGCTTGAAAAATATCTCCCAGAACTTCGGTAAAAGTTTCTCTTTTAGCTCTATTTACATAATTATGAATTTTAAACAATCCTTCTGAATCTCTGTCAACATGAAACACTTTAGGAAAAACAATTCCCACATAACAAGTTCCATACCAATGGTCTGGAAGGTTGTAGTAGGCTTTGTCACCACAAACAAAATAAATCCCAGGAAAGATAGGATCTTTTCCACCTTTAAATCCCCAACCTCCCATAATCTGATAAGTATCTTCACAGTTACTTGCACCTACAAAATAATTATCAAAAAGTGTATTATCTCTTCTAATGCAAAGCTTTCCACTAACTGGTTTGTCTATGTGAATTGCAATATTTTCAAGCATTTTGCCATTTAATTTCTCATCCTCTTTTTGCCAGAAGGCTGACTTAGTCTGCTTGACTAATTCATTTCTCTTATAAATTGCTCTTCTCTCCTCAACCATATTCAAAAATGTCTTTCCTTCAGCACTTAATTTACATGTTAGATTATTCTTGTAAGCATACTCATATGTGAGTTCGTTAGTAACAAGGAAATATTCTCTCATTTGTTTTGCTTTCTTATGCTTATTTAAAGCATTATCAATCTTAACATTAGCAAAAATTTCATCATAATTTGAATAGTAATATTCTAAACGTCCAGTTTGATAAAATAAACTAGTTAATACACTACATGTTACAGCATAAGTGAGAGGAAGCATATTATATGTTACTCCCTCAGAAACAGAAGCAGGTAACTTAACACAGACATAGCAGTCTTTTGCATCCATTACCTTTACATATTCACTCAATAGCTTTGTGAATGTATTACTTGAAAAATCACCTATTGATTTATCTTGATGAACGTTAGGCTGATGATTAATAACTTTTGCAGATGTACTATGTTTAGTTTGGCTAACCAGAGCTTTGCTTGTTATGTTAACTTTGTGTAATTCTCTATTCATTTCTAAAGGGATAATCACAGCTAGTACCAACCAGAGCAGAACTAAAATGAGCAGACATACCAGAGTCATCTTACAGCATCTTTTAAAAACAGAACACTTTGAAGTGCTCTCCTTAACATAAGGCATTTTTGGTTAGTTTTAGCCTCAAAAATAAAAATAAAAATAAATTTTAAAATTTATATACACCCCCCTTTTTAAAATATATTTTTCTTTTATAACCCTAAACAAGATTTCTTCGACCTTATGTCATACATAAGTTTTCTTCTACTAAACAGTTTTTCTTCGACCTTGTGTCAACTAACAAATTTTCTTCAGCCTTTTGCCAATTTAATAATTCTGTACTTCAATCATTGTCACTAATTTCTTGTATTTCGTTTTCTTCTTCACTACTATCATATATGTCAATAACAGGTGGAATTACTAAGTAAGTCCACTCAGGAGACTTGTATTTCTGGTTTGGTTTTATTATTCTCTTCCCTTTTCTCGATATCACTTCAATTTTTCTTCCAACTCCAACTTCTTTTCCTGGACTCTTTTGACTACTTATTTCCTCTACTTGTTCTATTGGCTTTTTGATCAATCTGACTCTCAATCTTCCACCTGGCCAGTAGTCTGCTTTTCTCACGTACTTCTTCTTTGGTTCAGAATTATTTGATTCTGACTTCCAAGTCCTTTTCTTTCCGTTTTCACTTCCACCTTCCACGTCACTTTCTTCAGTTTCGTAGTCTGAAATTTCAATTGACTCAGGAACTTCTCTATTCGGCAATTTCACTCTTTCAGGAACTTCACTTTGTCTTCCATCACTGGTACTCGGTAATTCGTTCTCCTCCTCTTCCTCAATTACCTCTAACTTCCCAGATTTCGGATTTTTGTTCCTTACTTCAGAGTTTGTTCTCTGCCTTTCGATACTCTCCTGGTCTGAAACTTCTTTTGGTTCAGCTTCTTTGTCTTCAATAGAGACAACCGAATCCTCAGTTATCTTTCCTTTTAACAGATTCTCTTCACCTTCAGAATCTATTTCAATTATTTCTAAGTCTTTTCTTGTCAGATTTCCATTCACTGGCACAGTTTCCAGATGTCGACTTTCTTGTCGATCTTCAGAATCTGGAATTACTTCACCTTCTGTTCTGTCTTCTGCTTCAGAATCAGAATCATCTGTGGTATCACTTTCAACATCAGAACTCTCAGGAGTTGGTACTGGAATAGTATGACTAGGATGTATCCAACGTTTCAATCCTCTGCACTTTACAGCATTAGTAGTGATCAAGATTATCTGCCTAGGTTTCTGCCATCTAGGAGCTAGACAATTCCTTCTCCGATGTACTTTCGTTCTGACCCAATCGCCAGGTCTCAGATCATGAGTCAAAACTTTTTCATTTGATTGAGCTTCAGTTCCCACCTGATTAGACACAGAAGTTACCATATCAGATAACCTTTTACAGTAATCCAAAATTGCACTGTCATTTATGCTCAACAGTTTACCTACAGGTACAAAAGCTTGCCTCATAACTCTTCCCATTAAAATTTCATGAGGACTCAAACCTGTCTTTTTATCAGGTGTACTTCTTAATGACATCAAAACAAGTGAAAGAGCATCAGTCCACTTAATACCTGTTTCAAGACACATTTTTCCAATTCTGTTTTTGATTGTTCCATTTATTTGTTCAACTACACCTGATGCCTCTGGTCTGTATGCACAGTGTATTTTCTGCTCAATGCTCAAAGCTTCACAAATTAACTTCATTAGTTTGTTATCAAAATGGCTTCCTCCATCACTCTCAATAGTGACTGGAAAACCGTACCTTGGGATGATTTCTCTGAGCAATAGTTTTGCTACTGTAATTGAATCACAATGTCGTGTAGGGAAAGCCTCTACCCATCTTGAGAATAAGCATACAATTACAAGTACATATTTCAAACAGTTGTGTAAGGGCATTTCAATGAAATCCATTTGTAACCTGGTAAAGGGACCACCCTCTCGACCAATTATTCCTGTCCCCACCACTGATTTTCTGTTTGGATTCATTTGTTGGCATGACAAACACCTTTGACAAAAAGATTCAGCAATGGTTCTAAATTTGGTATTGAACCATGTTTCTCTAAAAAGTCTGACCATAGAATCTCTTCCTAGATGTGCTGGACCATGATATAATCTGGCCATATCAGCAATCAAGCAATTTGGTAAGACTACTCTGCCATCTTTGTAAACCCACACTCCATCTTCTTCACGTGGTCTACAATCTGATCTTAACCATAGGTCTTTTTCATCATCTTCTGCTTCGTTTTGTAAATCTCTAATCTCATGCCATGTTTCTACAACAGTTGTTAGCATTAATGAATTTGAATCAGTTTCTTTACTCCTCTCCCGATTGTATGAATAATTTTTCCTTGCGCAGTACTTTGCTGTTTCATCTGCGAAGGCATTTCCCTTGGAAATATAATCAGTTCCTCTAGTGTGCGCTGCACATTTGACAATGGCAATTTCTTTTGGCAATTGTATTGCTTCAATTAATCTTCTAATGAAAACTGCATTTTTAATTGGTGATCCTGTTGATGTCATGTATCCTCTCTGTGACCAGAGTTGTCCATAATCATGTACAACTCCGTACCCATACTGACTATCAGTAATGATGGTAACTCTTATATCCTTTGATATTTCACATGCACGAATTAAAGCAATCAATTCAGCCACTTGTGCTGAACGAACTCCTTCAAGACATGATGCTTCTTCGACATCTACAACTGTACAAACTGAGTATGAAGCTTTCAAGACACCTCCTTCGGATCTTAAGCATGAGCCATCTACAAAGTAGACAAAATCCGATTCAGACAAAGGTCTGTCTTTGATGTCTTTCCTTGGTTTAGTGCAGAATTCCATGACATCTAAACATTCATGTTCAGTTTCAATGTCATCAACAATTTCAGAATCAGGCAGTAATGTAGAAGGATTCAGATTCAAACATCTTGAAATCGAAACATTATCTGCTCCCAGTATGACTTTCTCATACTTTGTCAATCTGCTACTTGTTAAATGTTGAGTCTTACCTCTTGTCAGTAATATTTCAACTGAATGAGGCACAAAAACTTTCACAGGAAATCCCATAATGATTCCTTCACTTTGTTCGAGGCTGATACTTGTAGCTGCAACTGCTTTCAAACAACCTGGTAATGCTTTTGCAATTGGATCAAGAACTGCAGAGAAGTATGCAATAGGTTTCTTTAAATTTCCATGTCTCTGTATTAATACAGATAATGCACATCCTTCTCTCTCACTGCAATACAGTTCAAAATCTTTCTCATAATTTGGCATACCTAAAGCAGGAGCTTGGCATAAGCTCTTTTTCAGGTTCTCAAAAGATTCCATCTCAGCATCATTGAGAATAATTGGATCTTTTACATCTGACTTTGTCAATCTTTGTAGTGGTTTTGCAATTACTGAAAATCCACTTATCCATTGTCGACAGTAACCTACCATTCCCAGGAACATTCTGACCTGTCTTTGTGTTCTTGGCGGTAACATTGCTTGAATCATTTTTATTCTCTCTATTGTTACTTGTCTTTTTCCTTTTGCAATTCTGTGACCAAGATATTTTACTTCTTGTTTGCAAAACTGTAGTTTTGCTGGGGACACTTTATGTCCTTCTTCTGCAAGGCGATTTAACAGAATTATTGTGTCTGTTACACAATTTTCTTTTGTCTTTGCAGCTATTAACAAATCATCAATATACTGCACCAACGTAGACCTACCTGGTAAGTCTAAATCTTCTAATGATCTTTTTAACAGTTCGTTAAAGATTGAAGGACTTTCTGTATAGCCCTGAGGGATTCTTGTCCATCCAAGGGTCTTACCTTGGAATCTGAAAGCAAAGATTTCATAACTGTCTGGATGTAAGGGAACAGTAAAGAATGCATTACAAAGGTCAATGACTGTGTACCATTCAGCATCATGTGGAATCTGAAATAGAATTACTGCTGGATTTGGAACCACAGGACAACATGGAATGACAATTTGATTAACCTTTCTCAAATCTTGTACGATCCTAAATGTTCCGTTAGACTTTTTAACTCCCATAATTGGTGAATTACAAGAGCTACTCTTCATTTCCTTTAATACACCTTGCTTGATTAATTTTTCAATTATAGGTGTAATACCTTCAATTGTTTCTGTTTTCATTTTATATTGTGGAGTGTTTGGAAATTCTATTCCCTGTTTCAATGCAATTTTTACAGGATCTACGTTTTTCATTAGACCCATCTCATTCCCAGTAAAATCCCATATTTCAGATTTCACTGTTTCTTTTAGCTCTTCAGGTAAATCCTTTTCTTCAAATGCAGGAAACAATTTTGTTTCTTCTGCTTCCATCATCATCATTGTCATCCTGTATAAACCATCTTCCTCCATTGTTTGTAACTCAACTCCATCAGGAGAACAATATATTCTGCAATTCATTTTACATAGGATGTCTCTGCCTAATAGATTTACTGGACTACTATTACAAACCACAAATCTGTGTTTGTCTCTGTAATTTCCAATTTCAACTGGTACTGGATCAGTTAAGTCTGTTTTAATTTGCTGATTACTTACTCCCACAACTTGGATGGTATCCCCAGAGAGAGGTAGGTTTTCAATTTCCACTGATCTAACAGTAGAACGGGTAGCACCAGTGTCCACTAGAAAAGTGATGTCTACATCATTAACTTTCCCGTTTACAAAAGGACCAGACTGGTCAACCTCAAGAGTGGCTCCAACAACACACTCTTCCTCCTCTCTCGGGCACCGTCAGCAATAATCATCAGAATCACTGTCTTGACTTTCTGCTAATAAGAATTGTTGTGAAGCATTTTGCATTTGAACCCTTTGCTGCTTTTGCTGTTTTTGTGGTTTTATTACCTGTTCACTTCCCTGAAATCCCACGTTTGGATTATATTTTTGAACTCCCCCACAATTCGGAAAAGGTGGTTGTGGCAATTGGTCTTGACGATTATTCACCTGTTGTTGTTGCTGTTGCTGTAACTGTCGCTGAATATTAAATTCGTTTAACCCTTGTTGCATCTGTAGCTGTTGCTGCAGGTTAACACCATTCTGCATCTGTGGATTCAATAAGGGATTCTTTAAGTTTTTAGGAGGATGAGGACACTCGTCCCTCCAATGTCCAATTTCGCCACAATTAAAACAAGGTAATCTTTGTTTCAGCTCTTCTATCTTTGGGCTAAATTTCTTTGGGAAATTATTACCTTTAAACTTTCCTTGTATCTGGTTTGTATTTCCAGTTTGAACAAAATTAGTGTTCTTATTTCCCATGCTGGCAATCTGTTGCTCAGCCACCTTTACCTGAGCCCACATGGCTTTCTCCTTCAGCTTCTTCTGTTTTACTTCTATTTCATCGCTACAATATTTTGCTTTTCTTAGAATATCATCTACAGATAGTGATTGCCATCCGACAATACTAGTTCTGATCATTTCTCCAATTTCAGGTTTTAGTCCATAAACAAATCTATAGACAAAATGACTCATGTCTTTTTCATCTAATTTTTCATAACCACTGTATTGTTTAAAGATTAACAATAGTCTTTCATAAAAAGAATGAACTGATTCTTTTGTTTCCTGTTCTGTTCTTTCTATTTTAACCCAATCAACTTCTTTGGGTGGAATTTTGTTTTTCATCCAAACAATTACTTTCTCATAAAAATCCATTACAAGTGGATTTGGAGCTCCTGTTTCTTTGATTCGTTCAGGTTCTACTTTTGGCCAACTAATAGATATTTTACATTCTGTCCAAAGATCAGATGGAACTACAATGTCAAAAAATCCATCTAAATCAATCCACAGAACTTTTGACACTTTGATAAATCTATCAACTTGCCTGTACCACTCGACTGGTTTTTCCCTCAATTTTGGAAAATCATTTGTAAATAACAGAATGTCCTGTCTCGACCACGGGATATGAACATATCCTCCACCTGTAACTTCTCTCATTGGAAATTGTTTTGACAATTTATCCAATCTTTCATCTTCCTTCTTTTTCGTCCATTTTACTCTCCATTTATTCAGTTCTCCTAGCTTTTTGATATAGACAATCAAATCTTTAATGTGAACTATTCTTCCCATTGAGTTCAAACTCTCAATGTCACTTTCTGAAAAGTCTAATCTGTAATGCTTTGCAAAATTCTTTTGTTTACTCACATCGATTTAAAGTTCTGCAGCTAGATCCTCTAATTGATCATATTTATTTTTCGTTTTCCACTGAATGCTTTTGCAAATGAATAGTAGTTCATCATCCCGATAGTAATTTAAACTATCTGGGCCAATTGTTCCAATTATTAATTCTTCGATATTCGCTTTTAATTTGGCCACATCAAGTTTTGGTGTGGTTACCCTGACTTCAGGACTCCCTATATCTGACATAGCACCCATTGGTGTTTTTGGAGATAAATCCTCATTAAAAGTTAAATCAGGCATTCTTGATTTAGAAGTGTTTAATTCCGTTAAATCTGAATAAAATTTTTCAGCAGCCTTTTGAATTTCTGTATTTAAAGGAATAGTTAATCCATTTTTGTTTGTATTCTTTTGATCAAATACAGGCTGAACAGGACCAATTGTTACTGGAACTGTGACAGCTTCCATGCCTTTTGTCATTCTTTTAATTAATTCTTCTTTAGATCTTAAATATTCATTATAATCAACATCTTCAACATTTCTTGTCTCTCTTGCATAATCTTTTGGAGGTTCCCTTGCTCTTGGAGTCATTGTAAAATGTCTACCTTCATTTCGAGCATTCTCGAATTCTGATCTTCTAGGAGTTTCAGTGATTTCACAATTATTTGGATAAAGTTTAGGAGCTTCACTAATTGGAGGTGCACTCGGTGAAGTTTCAGTAGAAACCACCGGAGTAGACCATGATCTAGGAGGTCTCAAAGGCTGATTAGGCTGATTCTTTCTAGTAGTTGTATATATTTCTTCCATAACTGCATCCTCAGATTCACTTTCCATAGATTTCCCTGTAGGAGAACCCATTACCATTTCATGAATTAAATACAATCCTTCACTCATGTTTCCCTGTCTCCACATTCGCAATCTATCTTCATGAGTTTCTCTTTTCCAAGATGGATTTTTAGAAGGTCTTTTAATTCCACTAGCTTCTCTTTGTAACTGATACATCTCGTCTTCCCACTCAACTAAAGCTTCAAATTGAGTTGGTCTCGGTTTTGGAACAAGAGCATTCATTTTCTCTCGTAAATTTCTTAAAACTCTTACATTAAATGAACCATCATCAGGCCAAGCTAAAACACCGTCGTTTTTAGTATAGCGTTTCCAACTGTCGAACCATAAGACAGTATGATATCCGTATTCACCTTCCATGTACGCTGCAGGTGTTTTATACTTATGAAGTAGTTTACCACCTCGCGTTTCGATTTTCTTGTCAGGTGAAAATAAATTTTTGAATTTCTGAAATAATGTTGTCTTTTTCTCAACATGTTTAAAATGATAACTCATATTTAAAAGTTAAATTTAATTCACAAAATCGTTCGTAAAATATTTCCGGGATGTTCCGCAAAACAACCAATCCGTGCGCGAAACACACCAACAAACCAATGACAGTTGAGCTTCGTCACTTTTCTGCTCAACCAATAAATTTAGAGTTTTTTCGAACGACCAATCAGCTCACAGGCCGTCAGAGACTTAAGAGCCAATCAGAATACAGCTTGTGACGTAGGTCACCCAATCCCAGCGCGGCTCTGTGACGTACACAGCAGCTGCGGTTTCTCGCTTCTCACTCCTGGCGTTTACCCCTCCTTCACAAAATCTTTTCACAGCGCCATTTTAAGGGCACTTTTCAGTGTAAATTAATTCTTAACAATGACTATAAAGACAACATCTGTTCGTTTCACTAATTAGGATAGTTTACATACATTCAAGTATCCACACTTCGGAATAGACGGCGCTATTCACACTAAGGATAATATTCAATTGTCAGTAGAGTAACCTTACCCCACCCTTCTAACAAGTATAATTATGAACTCGCTTTGCTCTGAACCCACCGCGAAGTGAAAGTTCTAAGAGTTCCACTTGAACATAAAATACAATTCAAATTCGCACTTTCACACTGAAATTTCCCTAATTTCAAGCATACATGAAATCCGTACAGGACTCTCACCTGTTTATAGAAATCATGCACCGTTAGCAAAATAACGACGTTATCCGTACAGGGCTCTCACCTGTTTATAGATATGAAACATGTACCCGTACAGGACTCTAACCTGTTTATAGATAATCATGCACCGACGTTAATTTTACCCTTCACTCAAGCTCGGATATAACTAATACTCTCATCACAGTGAGTTTTATGGAAGGCGCTTTGTCCCTATTCTCATGCTGCTTTGATTTCTTAGAAAACCCTCACTATACAAGATTCAGACCTAGCCCTAAAACTGTGCTGCTCGGCGACAACACTATGGTACACGGCGATACCTCTTGTGATACTCGGCGATATCACTACAAACAGAACAGATGGCTTGCGTGACTAATTTCTCGCCACACAATCTATACCGGTATAGCTTACAGATAGCACGAAAAACAAACTTAACATGTGTTAAAACATCGATCCTATTTCCATACCATAATGTAACCCCTAGCAACCAACATATTACCTTGGTTACCTCTTAGCAACCATCAATTTCTGCTACCAGAGAATTGATCCAGCGGGCTATAGAAAATATATCATAAACTACGCTACCCAACTTCATAACCTATAAACAAAATTCTAAACTAAATATGGACCCATTTATAAACCTGATATATTTTGGGCCTACTGAATCAGGTGGTCAGAATAAATCTATATACACATTATCTACAAACTATATACATATTTATACATTTGCAGAAAGAATATTGTCATTAGAATAAAACCCAACCATTTAAATGACCACCATAGGCGACGTGATCTAGCTAATAGTAACCTACACTTCTGAATAACCAAGACCAGCTTGTTTGTCAAAAGTAAGATTTTATTTACTAAATTATGGTATATAAGTTGAAAGTTTTATAAATGAAATTTATTAGCAATAATACAAGCATGATTATAATGAAATATGAGAAAATTACTATTTTAGCAATTGAAACAATTTTAAAGAAAATATATAAAGTTTAGCATTTCTAAAACCTAATTCCCTAACTAAGCTAAATAGATAGAATTTAAAGTAAAGTTCTTTGAGGATTCTTACGTGCTCCACGCAAAGTCCAGTAGCACATCACCCTCATCGGAAAGTCAGAAAGCAGCAGCCAGCTCAACCCTAAGGGTATGACTTTTTATACCTTTCTACGCTAACTAAACTAGCAAAGGAAAGTTTTCAGAAATCCTCGACGTCCCATTGGCTGAGAGTGACAAGTGACATGTCACCCAATTCTCAAAAAGTTCCACTAAATCATATTTGTTAGAGACCATTGTCTTTTCCACGTGAAGCCAGAAGCTTCCTCATATTGCAACAAATGTATTAAGTCATTCTCGCAGCGTCCATAGACTTTCAATACAACTTCCGCGGATGCCAAGTTAAGGACTGACAAAATGTTCACTTTCGACCTTGGCCATGTCCGACAGAATGATGTCAGCTCATTAGTTTTTGCTTTGTGAATGCAGCTTCAATAAACGTTTTAATTCAGAATGGGCGTCTCGTGACTTTCTGCAGAATTATATGTCAGCTCTTTTTCTGCGGTTCAAATGACTAGGCCCAAAAGCAGGCAACTTATGTTTTCTAGTATAAAACAAACACAAGAAAAGTATTAATGTAAGAAATAAAGTAGATTCTGTATCCACCCCATGGTTTACTAATTAATTAACCCACCCGATTAATCAAAATGTTACCTAGCCATTGCAAACAAATAAAGCAGCGTTTATATCTACCGGTCTCCGTTATTCCATGAGACCCATATGCGCCTAGAATAGTAGAAATGACAACACACAGACAAGGAAAAGCAAAATAAGCACATGCTTCTTTTAAGTTTGCAGCAGTTAGTAATGACAAAAACGAAAACAATAAATTATTTTATTATTTTGCACGAACAAAAAGATGCAACATTTATGCACGTTTATGAGCACACATGTTAGTCCCCCCACGTGTAAAGTTTAATTTAAGTTGTATTAGCACGACATATCACAAATCATTAATAATTTTATTCATGTTATGGAAATGTGACTTTGCGAGTTTAAACAAAATTTTGTTTTCTATCTCGGTCCATCAGTTAACCAATCAATTTTTTTTTAAAACAGCCATTTAGACACTTATTTAACATATATTCTTCCATCGACCGTTATATATACATATATAACACATATTTATTTTTAAGAAAGACACACATTCACTGGATGGTGTCATCAGTGATGTCGTGAGTGATGTCACTGACCATGTCATGAGTGATGTAATATGTGACGTCATCAGCAGTGCATTGCAGGTGCGCAAGTTATAGTGAGTCCAACTAACTATAACGTGGGAATTTCAATGGTTTTATGTCAGTAAAATTTCCAGCTAACTATAACTGGTGTGAAACCTATGGTTTTTCAGTGAATATAAATATGTATATATATATATATATTAAATCAGGAAACCTTCGCTTTAAGCAGCAGTGAAGCACGAACACAATTTCTTCCAGGTAGCCTTTTTTTTTTTTGCAGATTAGGCGATCTTTTCTCTACGCGTTAGGGGTTAAGCAACCCTTGCTCACGAGTCTATATATATCTCCCAGTTGTGGCTCATTTGGTGGCTTTCAGACCACCGGTGGTGCAGGTCAGAGGCGGATGCCACACACACCCCGTTTACATCAAAGCGCTCCACTTCGAATCCAGAAGGAGCCTGCACTCAAGTTGTGGAAAAAATATTTTATTCAGTAGCACCTGCTTGGAATAACAGGTACATGTTAGCCTTAGTCAACCTGAAATGTTCATGATTACATTTCCATATTTAAATAAAGTCCACAGGTGTTACTCTGCCGTTTTTCAATTTGTATTTTAAAGGCACAATCCTCTATTCCAGGCAATGTATTATTGATCGGTGGCTAATGCTTCCATTTGCAGATTTCCGAGAGAGATATGATGTACCTCAGGGTCACTTCCTCTTACACAGGGCACTTACATCGGCAGTCAGTAAACATTGGAAGTAGGGGATGACAGAACTACTGCGCTCAGGAGGATGCCAGTACATAGTCGCTTTATCTGGCAGTTACCTTCTTATATCGAAGACTTTCGGGAGATGTGATGCTCCCTCTCGACAGTTTCCGGTCACAGTGGGACAAGGACCTGGGAACTCCACTGGAGGAGAAGGTTTGGGGTGACCTGTAGCCCCAAAGTATCTAGAAATGCTAGATTTAAGCTTATTAATGTTTATGTGTTACACAGGGCGTACCTGGCACCTGGGAGGATAAACACTTTGTGAAGATGGAGGAAAATGCCCCCGCTGCGGAGAAATAGGAGCAGAGTTCCTCCATATGTTTTCGAGCTGCCTGGAATTGAATGAATATTGGAAAGCAATCACAAATACCCTAGCTGAGGAGACTGAAAGGAAGTCCACTGTACACCTGGCTGTTGTCTCCTACTGTGGTTCCCACACACTGCTTAGACAAAGGTAAAGAGTAAGTTTCAGGACCTAGCACTCCTCTTGGCTAAGAGAGAAGTAACTAGGAATTGGAAAGCTCCGTGGGGACTTAGATTTGTGGGGTGGAAGAAAGAGGTCCTGCAATGGACAGACTGTGAGGGAGCGGTGTGACTAAGGGAAGGCAAGCAGGATCGGGGTCACTAGAAGCAGCCAGAGCATGGGAAGCATTAGTAGAAGGAATGAGGCACCCTGATCCTCCATCTTAAGAAGGAGTGGTAGACACTCCCTGGCGGTACACACAGAGAATAAGGATCTTGCCCTGAACATGCTTTGTGTGGCCACACGAGGGTTTCACCTATCGGGGCTGGCTCTCCGCATCACAAACTGGCACGCAGAACTGCAGTACCGAATTCCCTAGTATTTTCTACGATGTGATACTGGTATATTTTACGAATCTTCCTTCGAATCCCACATTAAGAAAGGTCATGGAATGCCACTGGGGTGGGGGTGGGTTACTGGGTTTGAGGTTGCAGTTCATAATGACTGTGGCTCATGATTGTCAGTGAGTAAACTACTAGGACCAAAGTAAGTACATCCCACATTAGATGCTATTTTTCCTCTCATTGATTTATTGCTATTTGCTTTAGTGTTGCATTGTATGGTTTAATAACCAAAGGAGAGGGTGCTACCACTATCCCCGTGGTAATAATATGCAGATGTATGGCAACCTGATGTATGTGCACCATGAACTTTGCATTATTACAAAATGCAATGAAATTTGTTTCAGCTTCCCTGTGAGGTTCCCCAAAGGTCATCCTTAAGCCCAGCTGTATTTAACTTGTATGTTGCCCCTCTAGCAAAACTAGTACGTTCTATTGTTTTCCAGAGATCTTCCTATGTGGAGGATACCCAGATCATCGTGTCCATCTCTGATGACTGGGCTGAGGTGGCGGACAGGTTCTGGGCTTGTATGTGGGAGATCAGCACTTGGATGAGGGAGAACTGGCTGAAAATGAATGGGGTAAAAACTGAGATCTTGGATTTGGAGCTGAAAGCTCCATCTTGACTAACCTTTGGAGGCCAGTAAAGGTGGACCTTTTCCCACTTCTGTGGTTGCGGATAAAAATCTTGGTGTGATTTTTGCTTACACCTTGTCGTTCAACACCCAGATTAATAGAGCAGTGAGTTTCTGCTTCTGGATGATTGTTATTCTGAAGAAAATATTACCTTTTCTTCCTAAAGAGCTGGGGGTGTCAGAGGTCATTGCTCTTATCACCTCTCTCTTAGACTACTGTAACACCCTTCATTTAAACGCCAACCAATATTCTTCAAATAAGCTCCAAATCATCCAGAATGGTGATGCACACCTGGTTCTGGATATATCCAAAATGTCTGCCCGTTAAGAAGTGAGTGCACTTTAAAGCACTCTGTTTGACTCACAAAGCCCTCCACTCTCATTGATAGCGTTATCTCAGGACAACCCTTACTTGGTATGTCCCAAAGAGACAACTGCAATCGGCTGGACAACATTTGGTGGCAGTTCCTCCATGTAAGACAGCTAGGTGGGGGGAATGGGCCATCACTGTGGCAGCTGCCAGGTTGTGGAACTCCCTAGCAGTGCATACCAGGATCCTTAGTTCGCACCTGTTGTTCTGCAAGCAAGTTAAAAACCTGGCTTTTTGCTGATTAATCCTTCTTCGGGGAGTTGGGGTTCTGCTGTTCTGAACTGCTTTCTTCCGCCCAGTTATCCCTCCTGCATAGCGCTACGATGCCTTGATTGGTCTAATGCACTCTATAAGTGCCACAAATACAAATAAAAAAAAATATGAATGATATAATATGTGGGGTAATTAGCAGTGCATGCAAGGGCGTGAGTTATATTTACCTTAGGGCACAAGTGATAGTTACTTGAGATAACAACCCCAGGAACCCATCCCCTGGGACCAGGCACATTTTGTAGGGGGGGGGGGGCATGTGTCTACCTCCCTGGGCCGATTGTGGCCCAAGGATCCCATCTTCCAGGGCCGGCCATATAGTAAAGGCGGAGTGGGGCACGCAGCCCCCCTCTCTGGGCCGATTTTGTCCCCAGGAACCCCATCCCCCGGGGCCCAAACAATATAGGGCAGCCATCATATCCTTGGTAGGGGCCACTGGGGAAGCCCCAAGGTGCACACGTGGCCACAGATGGCTTGCCACATCCAGCAAGGAGCTAAAAATACTGCTCCCTGCTGGCGGGAGAAATATTCAGTTCTGTTTCCCTTCCCACATCACTGTATATATACAGATTATAGTGTGCAGATGATTGTTTTTGTGTTGGCTTCAAAAAAGGGTAGGTATTATGAGCATTTTAAACTTTGTGTTAATTGTTGCAATTTGTAGTTTTGAGGTAGTACCACGGTACCTAGCAATGATAAGGCATGATCTGACTGGATAATTACTTTCTTTACGAAAACTGCAGGCAGTCATGTTGTTTTAAGGCCACTTTCTGGTGTTCTGACTTAGGGTTTTAAATGTAGTCAAGCATTAGGTTTCATATGTCTTCCCTATCTATTACCACTTAATTTACGTGGTAATAGCTAGGGAAACAAAATTAAGTTTCTCTATATATTTTTTTTTTATTACAGAGTACCACAGTACTACCCAGGTAGTACTATGATACCTAAAAAACATTTTTTAAAGAAATATTAAAAAACATTAAACAAATTCAATAATGCACAATATTTCACAAATATTGTGTACTGTAATGTCTTTACAACCTTGTTCTATATTTAGTCATGTAAAAACTCTCTTCAGTACTGCGGTAATACCTGTAAATGATGTGTTACTTACAATACATTTTTTTTAAATTTAGAGCATTTTGCTAAAACACGGTACATACTAGTACTGCGGTACTGCATAAGCGGTTAAATACATAAATAGAAAGCCCCCCAAAAAATACATACCTAATAGCACTTAAAAAAAACTATTAGTGTGCATTCAATTGGGAAACTTCCATTCATTATATTCATACATTCCATACATACTGACCCATGTGGACCCTATGTTCGTATTTCTTTAGTAGCGTCCTATTTAGAGTTCAATGAGGATAAAGAGGCAGATGTACCTTGTAGTCAAACTTTTGTCAAAGGTCTGTTCCGGGCCATGAACTTATTTGGTTCCTTCTTCCTCTGCATCGGGGAAGGAGGCGCCATATAGGTTTACGGGGGAAGGAGGATCCAAATGGGGCGGTATGTATGGCATGTACGAGTATGGTGAATCAAAGTTTCCCAATTGAATGCACACAAATGGGATACTAACTTAATCCTTGTGAGGTCCTGACAAAAGACAATTAGCCTGGTGATGCATTGGTGTAATGGCTAAAACATGTTGACCCAGGGATACAAAGGATACTAATGTCCTTAGTGCACGCCCATCTAATTGTAACTCCATCAGGGTGCCCTTTGAAAGTAAAATAAACCCTCAGGACACCCTAGGCTGTTTTGAATCTAAGATCCCACCCAATAACCAAAGAGCTCCCTTTGCTCCTGGACGAGGACTCTGTGATGAAGTATGCCTCTTGGAATTCCAGTGGGTGAGAGTCCTTTTAATACCATAGAGTAATCCCATAGGGCTGGTATGGAGAGATAGGCTAAGCATGGAAGGGATTCCCTCCAGTTGTTTTTGCATGGTTAGATACGTAGGAAGGTGAGTGAACCCTGTATCACTTCTCACTACCTCCTTCTTGGAATAAAGTTCATCTAGAGAAATGCAATGCAGCACAAGTTGCTGCCTTACATTAATCTGCACACCATAATGTACAGTCCTCCAAAACTTTAACTTAAACTGTACCCCACTACACTAAACTATACACCACTCCACTATACACTACTCAACTATACGCTATTCCACTCTACGCAACTCCACTGTGCACCTCTTCACTCTACACTATTCAACTCCACGACACTCCAGTGTACGCTATTCCACTATATGGTACTCCACTGTACGCTCCTCCACTCTATATAAATACACTCTACAAAACGCTACTAGACTCTATGCCACTCTACTAGACTGTACGCCAGGGATGCTCCACTGTCTAACTTTGTAATCAAGTCGCAGGTGGAGGAGGACAACTGAGGGGGGTATTCTGGGGTGTATACCTGATGTGGGTCCTGGCCTGTATCTCACTTACGATGTACTTGATAATTGCTTTATGTGATGCTGACCCGTGACTTTTTCGTTTTATTCCCTTTTTATGTCTCAGAGACTGTCCTAATCCAAAATGTGCCGTAATGAGTCAGTCGCCCTGTAAGCAACTGTTGTTCTTTAAGATGCCTGGGGGGGAGGGGTGCGGGGGGGGAGGAGGGGGGATTTGTTTTTCTTGTATTCTACTAAACTGAAAATAAACGAAGTTTAAAAAACAAGCAAAAACTTTGTAATCAAGTCTATGGCCAGACACTCTATTGTCCAAAACTCTGCTTCTCTCTGCAACACTTTCAATCACTATACGACACAGCACTCCATTCTTCTGTATGTGGCACCATTCCAATTTATAGTGTTTGACTTGAGTCTATCATACTCCACTTCAATGTACAGTACTCCACTGTGCGCTACTTCAAAATATCCTACTCCATTCTACGTCTAGTCACTCTACATACATGACTTTATACTATTCCACTTTATGCTTATCCACTCTTGTACACTCCACTGTGCACTATTGCACTGTACTGTATTCCAATGTACGCTATTCAACTATATGCTAGTCCACTGTACAGTACTTCACTACACGCCATTACAGTGTTTGCCAATGCACTGTATACTGTCCCACTGTATGCCTCTCTTCTCTAATTTCTTTAATTCTGCTATATAAAACAGTACTACACAGCTGCGGCCCATGCAGGTAAGAGTGGAGGGGCAGTGGGGCTGGGTGGGGGGGGGGCGGTGAATTTCGACAGACAATGACGAGGTAAAATTAATTATCTATTTAATTTTCCCTTGTGGTTGTCTGTTGAATCCCCCCCCCCCATCCCGGCCCCACCCCTCTCACCTGCATGGTCCGTGGCTGGTACTACACTTTATGGCACACTACAAGACTCTACTTCACTCTATCCCCTTACAGTTCGCTGTCTAATTCTAGCGTCCAGTCTATGCTCAAATATTCCATTGTACAACACTCTATTCCACTATACAACACTTTTCAATACTCTATGACAGCACTTCACTCTAGTCTGTGAGACGGCACTCAAATTTATAAGACTTTACTCTACTGTATGGTATGCAACTACACTATATGTCACTCTACTCTGCGACATGATAATATATTGTGGTATACTCAGTCCCACAGTATGTTACACTACTTCGCTCAACTCTACTCCACTGTAAGCTGGTGTACAAGACTTTACCTCACTCTATGCCCCTGTTCAACCATCCACTCTATGCACCTCCACAGTACAACATAGCACTGTACTTTATGCAACTCCTCTCTACAGCACTCTACTACACTGTGTCTCACTGTACCCCACTTTACTCTACCCCACTGCAAAGCATTCCACTCGCAAAAAGCCACTGTATGGCACTTGATTCTATGACACTTGCCTCAGTTTTACTGTATGACACTACAATTAATCACACCTTAATAAACAACGCTCTACACTACGATTTGAAATGCAATTTCATTAAAAAATAAAAACACATGACATTCCATGAAAAAAACTAAAGTTAGAGATAATTTATAGTAAGGAAACCATTATGTATTCTTTCCATACAACTCCAACTTAAACAACACAACCATTTAAAATTCAGAATTTATAGTTATAATTTACATTTATAATTTACGCAGCACATTAAAGGTACTAAAAGTTGCGCACTTCCGTACACAGTATTGTCGCCATACTGCATTAACTATACCTCTCACCTTCTCCATTCACTGGTTATACCCTTGCATATAACATCACTTATAGCATGTGAAATCCTAGCATTCATAACAACACTTATGACATCTCAAATTAGCTTGTTTGTGCTGTCAGTGACTCGCCCACCTCTACTTCTCACTTCCAGCAGCACAAGGACCACCATGATCAAGACAATAACCAAGCAGGAGGTCACGGTCCTGAGGAAGAAGCACATTGGGCAATGAGGACGTGGATTCTCTGGCACCGCCAAGTCTGTCGTCGTATGTCCACTTAGCTAAAACGCAGACCCTGCCTCTTAAAATTCCCAATCGAAGCACTTTATGGTTAGCTTGTGCCCTAACAGCACCCTTGCAAAGACCACTGGGGATTTCATTAAACTAAGGGGCATATTATCAAACACGTCGTTAAAATTATTGCCGCTTTAGCGGCAGAAAACTGCTGCTAAAGCGGCGATAATGGGCTTGATAATATGCCATTGAGAATTCCAATAGAAGCCCATGTTGACACCAGAACACGGGCTTCTATTGGAACTCTCATGGGCAAATTATCAAGCCCATTATCGCCGCTTTAGCGACAGTTTTCTGCTGCTAAACCGGCGATAATTTTAACGCTGTTTCTTGATAATATGCCCCTCAGTTCTGTGTTACACTTGGCTTAGTTCCTTAAGGGGCAAGAACAGCCTTTTTTAATTATTCAAACTGTGTTTAAAAAATAACTCTCCATTAAGATCAACTAAGAAGTATATTAATGTACAAGGAATGCTTGCAAGACTTGTGCAAGGATGTTAAGAACTCTGGAAAAAATAGCATTATTTTTTACAATGGCGCACTCCCCGCCTTGTTTCTTCACCAGTCCTGGCAAATCCAGTAGGGATATTGTTCATGTGGCAAACACTTGTGCTTGCAACTCGTGTATGCGGCATGTGCGAATGTCTGTGCTCATGTGCTTTGCTAATGAAACCTAGATCTACGGCTTTGCTAATGCTTGTTTAAAACTTTGAAACAGGTTCTCTTCCTGTGAATTGTTCTGCTTTACACCTAACATGCCTGTTTCTCCCAGTCTGACCCCGCTACTTTTTTTCCCTCATGCTGCTTCATTCTGTCTGGCCCAACACCATGTCTGCACCTCTGGTGCCCAGTTGCACCTCTTGTGTGTCTGCACTATTAGTAAAGTTTGAAACACGCATTTTCATGATGGGGATTCCAAAGCAAGTTCCAAGTAACTTTCAACAGAGGAGGCAGTCACTCCTGAGAGCTGTTTCTGCTTCATATTTTATTTGTTTTTATTTATTAGATGAATTTTAAAAGCACGGACGGATTAGACGAAAGGGGTACTGGAGCACTGCACTACTTTAGATACAGCCCCTCAAATACTCCCACAACATAAAACAACAATTACAGCAACACATTATCGTGTTCAGCTAATTTCACAGCAAAACAAATCATTACAGTTGCGCCAGGGGAGATCATTAACATGCACAGCTGGTCCCCCCACTGGGATCGCCGTTGGAAGGAAAGTACAATTAAGTACTGAGGGTGTGCCACTTTAATGCAGTCTGAATAACACACACAGCAAATGTACTCTGAAACATTCATTGTTGTAGTAGTAATAGGTGGCTGCAATATTTTCAAAACGCGACTAAATTTCATTATCTCTTCTCCGTCGCAGTTAGAGTAAACGAGCCTTTAACGTTTTTTTAGGTTTTTCGAAAAGTTCTTTATAGGACTTTCAACTTTCTCATTAGCAACTACTTCTTGCCAGGTTTCTTCAGATTTGCTGGAGTCAAACTTGGCAGGAAGTGACGCACTTTGTCCTTCTACTGACCTCTACACTTTAGGATTTGTAAAGGGGCGGGGTAATCTTGCACGTGGTGGGAGTACCTCCACACAGCCGTCCACAAGAACATTTATTTATTTATTTACTTGTGTTTTTTTATGTAGCGCGTACCTCACCCATAGGTATCAGAGCGCTTTACAATAGAGCGAAGTAAATTACACAAGGAATGAGAGTAACATGGTAGTAGGTGACACTACTTATAAGTACAACACTTACTGGTGGTGAGTGTTACAGATTAACAAGATTAACATCAGAAGACTCTTGCATTTGTTTACTCCTAATAGTGTATTAAAATTAATAAAGACTCAACACATTTTGGGACTAGCAAAACCGCAACTATTGTTAATAGTCCTAAAGACTAATATTTGCATGAGTAACACCAATGTAGGTCAATTAGGGGAGAGGATGTGGTGCAACGACCAGAGTTGTTGACTTTGTAACTGGAGAACCAGGCTCGAGTCTCGCTGTCATCTGAACATCCTGTGCTAATCATTTAAACTTCCTGTGTCTACAGAAATACAAGCATTGGCAAAGCCAATAGGTCTTGCATATGCAAGAGCTATTGGCTTTGGCAATGTGTTTTAGCCTTTATGTACACAACTGTGGCTGCTATACAGCATGGTTGAAAGTTAGTGGAATGGCATAGAGTGGAGTGGGGGTAGAATGGAGTGGAGTGAATTGGGGTAAATTGTTGTGGGGTACAGTGGGGTTGAGAGGGGTAGATTGGCATACAGTGGAGTGGGGTAGAATGGATTGGGGTGGATTGAGATAGATTGGAGTGGGGTACAGTGGGATGGAGTGGGTCAGATTGAAGTGAGATATATATTAGTGGGGTAGATTAGAGTGGGGGAGTTAAGTAGATTAGTGTGGTAGATTGGAGTGGGGTAGACTGAATTGAGTGAGGTGGGGTAGACTGGGGTGGAGTGGGGTAGATTGGAGTGGAGTAGATTGGGGTAGATTAGAATAGATTAGAATGGGGTAGATTGGAGTGAGGTAGATAAGAGTAGGGTAGATTAGGGTAGATTGGAGTAGGATATATTGGGGTAGATTGGAAAGGAATGGGGTAGATTGTGGAAGAGTGGAGTGGGGTAGACTAAAGTCAGTAAAGTGGAGTGGGGTAGATTGAAGTCAGTAGAGTGGAGTGGGGTAGATTGGGTGGATCATAGTAGGATATCATGGAATTGAGTGGGGGTAGATTGGGTTGGAGTGGAGTGGGATAGATTGGGGAGAGTAGGGTACAGATGAGTGGTGTGGGGTAGATTGGGATGACTGAGGCAGATTCTAATGGAGTGGAGTGGGGTACATTGGAAAGGAGTAGATTGAAGTGAAGTGGAGTAAAGGAGAGTGGAGTTGTTCGAGGTAGATTGGAGAGGGGTGTGGGGTAGATTGAATTGGGCTAGATTGTGCTGAGATAGAGTAGACTGGGTGGAGTGGGGTAGCCTGGAGTGGGGTAGATCGGAGTGGGGTAGATTGGGTTGAAGTGGAGTGGGATAGATTGGGGAGAGTGGAGTGGGGTAGACTGGGGCGAGTGGGGTTGATTGGAGTGGAGTGGGGTAGATTGGAGTGGAGAGGAGTACAGTGGAGTGGAGGGGTAAATTAGGGTGGAGTGGGGTAGATTGTAATGGTGTAGATAGGATGGATTATGTAGATTAGATTGGAGTGAAGTGAGGTAGATTGGAGTGGAGGTCCACGGAGTTGCAAACAAACTCCTTGGAGCTCCGCCGCCCACCTTCACCCCCCCCCATTAAGAACAGTAAGTTAACATTAATTAGGAAGAAACTTAAAACCACTTACCTCTGTACTGCAGCATCCCTGGGCTGCCCTCCTCCTATTCCTCGCCGTACCGGTAATGCTTTAAAAAACTGCGCATGTGAGCGTGCCCGCGCATGTGCATTTCTCGTTTTCTTAAGCGTTACCGGTACGGCGAGGAAGAGGAGTACGGCAGCCGGGGGACGCCGCAGTACAGAGGTAAGTGGTTTTAAGTTTCTTTTTAATTAATGTTAACTTAATTCTTAATGGGGGGGTGGAGGCGGGGGTTTGACAACTCCGCTCCGCTGTGGAGTGTGTCGAGATGATTTGCCTTCTCCGTGGAATGCGGAGAAGACAAATCTCCGCACACTTCGTGAACGGAACGTAGGTCTCCGCCCGGGTTAGTAGATTGGATGGATTGGAATGGGGTAGATTGTGGTAGAGTGGAGTGTGTAGATTGGAAAGGAATGGGGTGCTCTGGAGTTGGGTAGATTGGAGTGAAGTCGAGATTGTAGTAGGCTGAGATTGTTATTTGTCCCTTAGAGAGATTGTCGAAATTGCTAAGTTGGCATGAGCTTCGCTGCCATGATGCTGCTTTTGCGCACGTTAATACATGAATTTGTTTTTGCAAGACTCTGTTTGTGCTTTTCACATGAGAATGGTCTGCTTTTCACGTTCTCTGCTACGTTCCTGAAGTTCAGTCTGAACACGATGTGCAAGGTCGATAACAATGCCCCATGTTATTATGTTCTGGTCAGTCCCTAGCACCTAGACATAACATGCTAAACACAGCTGCAAGGCTGGAGACTCATGCTTTGATATTACGGGGTTGCATGTTGTTTTAACACACCAGAATAAGGATGAGTTCCCTTATTGGCTTGCTTAAAAATTTGGACAGCTAGAGGAAGTTTTTCCTAATACCAGTCCTTTGGAGAAACACAGGATCTTAACTATAAGTTTGCCTAAAGACTTACTTCCTGAGCTAGCTGACTGTAACACCTGGGGCAAGGTGTTTGCTGTGGATTATTCGAAGTGCTATGGCACTCCCTCCATGACTGTACTCCCCTCCGTTATAAAGCGTGTTCAAGATGAACACAGAGCCGAAGTGGCTGTAGAGCTGTGGATGAGACTGGTGGGAGTGTCCTACGTGGTTGCTGAAATGATCCTTGCTAATGTCAAGGATGATGCGGTAAGCTTGCAAGTGGCAAATCGCTTGGAGGCTGTCCCAGATGCAGACAAATCACATGAATTACCAAAGATTATTGCAAAGGCTTATAGGACGATAGGCCGCAATAGTCTGGTAGTTAAGCCTTTTGCTCAAACGCAACAACAATCACAAACTCAACATTAAGGCCAGTCTGAAATGGTCTAAAAAGACCTGGGAAAACAAGAAACAGGGTCAGCAACAGCAGAAGCAAGATTCTCGTGCTGGTTCACTGACACCTGATTCTTCTGAGCGTACTTATGACTTGATGTGACAAAAGTCAACCTGCAACACAAGGACGAGAACAGCCTCGACAGTTTGACGTTAAAGGAAAACATGAGGATTTGCCACGTTTTTGACCTCTGTTTCAAAAGAAAAAAGTTGCCGCTTTAACAGCGAGGTATGCCTCAGATGGTGAGAACGCGACTCCTGGATTGGACATGGGCAGTGACTCTACTAGACAGCATGGCAGAGCTTACCATAGTGCGGGAGGCTCTGCGTCCCTGTCTGGAGGTGACAGCAACTGAAACATTCATTACAGTAGAGACTGCAGACACCCGGGTTACCCCCCCCCCCCCCCCCCCCCCTCTCCCCCGGATAGGCTCTTGGAAACGATTTTCCATATTGAAGGTGATATACCTCGTCCAATCAAGGTGGTTTTCCTGGAGAATCTAACCTCCTCGTATGACATTTTGTTAGTGGAGGCAGTTTGGCCTCCACCCTTTGTGTTAGCTGCTTATAGAGGGTATGACGTGATACTTCCCAGTTTTTCGCCTTACATCCCTGAGGAGCTTGCACAGGCTTACCCAGCTGTGTATCATAATCAGTTGGGTTGGGATGTTGATTCATCGGCTCATGAAATATCTTTACGCTCTATGCTACAGCCACAACCACATAATCCAATCAAACGTGAAGCAAAGGCTCATGTTTGTGACATTCTAACACAGTTAGAGTATCAAGGAGCGATTGAATCATGTACATCACCGATGAATAATCCTCTCTTTACTTTATCAAAACTTGACGGTTCATATTGGATTGTATTGGATTACCGAAATTTAAATAGTCATTGTTGCACTTTTGCAGTGCAGAACACATACATCTCTGAGCTGGTGAACAATTTTGTTCGTAAAAAATATAAAACTACACTGGACATTTCCAATGGTTTCTACAATCATAATCTCAGACATGAGAGTCGTAACTTGACAGCATTTACTGCAGTCGGAAATCAGAAAAAATGTACACATTTGCCTATGGGGTATAAGAATAGCCCCGGGGCATTTGCAGCACGTGTTGTGTCTTTGTTACACGACATAGACCCGGATGCATTCCCATACGTTGATGATATATATATAATGGACGACAAACTTATGCCGCATCTTGTCCGAGTCAACAGAATTTTTTTATCCTTTGCCGACTATGAATACAAGTGTAATTTTGCAAAATCGCACATCACCCATTTGGCTGTACTCTTTTTGGGCTACAAGCTCAATAATGAAGGAAAAGGGATTGCCCCTCACTTCTGGGAGAAATGTGCACAATTGCAACCCCTTCTACACTGAAGAAACTTCAGTCCTTGCTGGGATTTTTGAACTTTGGGAGAACATACATTTGCGATTATGCCCAGCGTATCAAACCGCTTTATGCGTTGATACAACCTACCTTTTCTTCTGCCAGCTGGCTTCCGGAACATACCTCTATCCTACATTCTTTGCAATCTGACATGCTTACAACTACCTACTTTTTGATGTGTGATAACACCACACAGCTGGTGATACGTATAGTTTCAGGGATGGTGGGTTTCACTTACTTACCGTTCAATGAGGTAGACACAATACCTATTGCGTACAAATCACATTTATACACTGCAGCTGAAATGCGTTTTTCAACTTTTGAAAAAATCTTGACGGCGGTACAGAACGCTCACGCATTCTTATGGTCGCGCCCTTCCCTGCTTTGGAAGCCGTGACTAAGGCGAGTATGCCAAACTCGAAGGCACTATATCCCCATTGGATACAATGGGCTACATCTTTGACATCCTCTGATGTCACGTTTATCTTTGGCGCTGCACTTCAGACACAGGAGTTTTTACAGTATGAACACGTTCATCCTCCTCCCTTGTCGTTGCTTCCTCTACATGAGTATGAATGCATCATATACACCGATGGCTCGGCTCAACCAGCCACCAGCTCCAAACATGCTTATTCTGCAACTTGCGCAATTGTTGCTGGATCAATTGTCAATGGATAGTTTAAGTCTTCCGTAGTGCATACTCAGGCACTTGGGGACTGTACGGCACAATTGGCGGAGCTGCGTCCTCTCGTTCTTGCTCTCGAGTTTGCTGATTCAAATGTGAATACTCTTATTGTATGCCATTCTTATTACTGTGTCCAGCCGTTTAATGACAACTTATTCTTTTGGTCTCAAAATGACTATTGAAACTCTAAAGGCAGCGCAATTAAGCATAAAACGCTTTGGGTTCGAGTGGCAGACCTTAAACAAAGTCTGCCCCTCACACATGTTATACATACTCTTGGCCATCAGCATGTGGGAGTACATGCTCTTGGTAATTCTTTGGCTGATGAAGCGGCCAAATCTGCAGTTGCCACATGTTCCATAGCAGCAGTTACAAGGTCCATGACTAAAAAATAGATAATGATATTCTGGCAGCCGTGGCTGCTACGAGGGAAGGAACTGCTTATCCTTAGGGTTTCCCTTCGGAATTCTCTTATCATATAACTCCCGAACAGGTTCCTTATGCTATTATTTCTTCTATTGGGGATCGGCTGATTCCCAATATGGACCGCAGACTTGCTCTGATCAAAGCCGCATACGAAGGCATAGCATCTGCACATGCCGGTATGTCAACAACAGTCTCTATTTTACAGCAACGTTACTGGTGGCGTGGTTTATATAAACAGACCCATAATTATGTACTTTCTTGTGACATCTGTCAGCAAATCAAACCTTCTATGGTCACGCATCTACCTCAAACAAAGCTGTGTATTTCTAATCAACCTTTTGTCTGTGTGTATATTGATCACTGCGGCCCACTCTCTTTTAATACGTCGTATGGATATATAAATGTTGCAGTTGATTTGTGCACTCTATTCCTTTGGGTTTGGCCACATCACAGTGCTGATGCTCAAAATGCCATCAGGGATTTCCATGCCTATGTCGAGATGTTTGCCTGTGGCACCTTCTATTCTGACCAAGGTCCAGCGTTCGCCTCTAAGGTGTACAAGAACGCGATGAAGTCGATGGGTGTGCTGGTGCAGTTTTTGTCTCCATACAGTCCTGAGAGCAATTCAATTGTGGAGCAAATGAACCCTGACTAAAGAAATCCTTGACAGCTAGAGTCCTAAGTACTGGCAGGAACTGGCTGGCCCACTTGTATGCGGTTCAACGTGCACTTAATAATCTCCCTAGAAGATCTCTGGGTGGGCGTACCCCATACGAAATGCTCTTTGGCATTAAAATGTTTGTGCCAGACCTTCTACTGTATTACAGGATCTACAAAAGACCTGTGACAGCTTTGCAACTGAACATTTACCCTCTTTCACTGATGCAGCACTGCTGATTCCAGTCACCGGCTGGCTTCCAAAAATAGGAGATATTGTACGAGAAAAGCTGGAGAACAAAAAAGAATTTGGTCCCTCTTATCGTGCATCGGTTCCAGTGCTTGGTCTGAAGGGTACTAGTACAGTCATTTTACCACCTTTACCTGGTCGCAAAGACAACAGATACATCTCAGTGGACCATGTCAAGTTACACCGTATGGCCGATTCTGCATAGTGTCACGCCTGCTGTTTCGTGTAACGCCATTTCACTGGATCCACTGACTTCATCCTCTTCCACTGGTGCTCATGTGTCTAAGGAAGTGATGGACACTGTAATTGACCTTTCACCCATCCGACCTTTATCTTTCACTACTGATGTCGCATATACATATCCTACAGATGAGTCGATTAGTGAGGTACCTAACAGTCCTCGACAACAGCAGACGGACCCGGCACTACCACCTTTGCTTAACAGAAAAACAAGCAGTTACTTTGGAGATCATGCCAGCTTCTCCTCAGACTCATCCTCCTCGACTTCCAGTTTGGCAGTCCCGCTGACTAAATTAAGCATTTTCTTTTCTTGGTTCAAAAAAATGTACCTGGTCCCTCCATGGACCTACATTTGCTTTGTGCTTATCCTGATTTTCCTCTTCATGTCCACTGGATTCTTGACAGTTTTCTTTTTGCTTATCAATGGTCATTATTTGCCAGAACGCTCTGCTGTGAACTTGGTTGATGAAATTCTGGCCCCTCACACATCGTCCCATATCATGAAACGTGAACAGACCCTTGTGAACATTTCATCTTTCTCTGTGGCAGATGGCATTGTTTGGGACAAAGTAGCCTTCGAAATTCACGGTCTGACCGAGGTGCTCAGGGTGCTATACGTGTTTCACTTCTCATTAGGAGATGTGGTAACTCGTGACATACATTCTTGACGATTGGCATGTGCAGGCGGTACATGCATTGTTTTCAGATTTAAAGTATTATGCTGCTTTTGATGCTGAAGATTTGCATTTAAATTCTATCAATTATGCTGATCTCCTTTGTTATCAACATTATGGGCATTTACACAAAACAAACACATTAAGACCAGTTCTTAATTACTCTCAATGAGAACATTGCCCTACCCCCGTACAGGGGAGTTATAAAACTCTTAGAAATAAGTTAACTTATTTCACTGACTATGACACGTCTAATCCGAAATCCTATTTCTTTAAATTACAACTGTCGTCTCAATCCAAATTCATATTGACCCACACAAAATTGATTTACGCCAACTCATCTAGGATTAAGTTAGCTACACAGGGTTATGAGCACTGGAAAGAGACCATTGATTTAAAATCAATCTTGGGCATGAAGCCTTGGCAGATTCTGAGAACTGAGGCTTTACATCGTGCCTGCCTGATCCCAACTCAAATTTTATTTTTGAATGATACAGTCTACCAAACCGCTTGTTTCAGCCTGGCAACTGTAAACATGTTAAATAACCCATCCATTCCGTCATTAGCGGAATACAACAATTGTAACTCTCAAACAAATTATACTATTGATGAATTGCAAGCGTTGTTTCGAAATGAGACCTTCAATGTCTCCGAAATTGATTCACCCGGAAGGTTGGTGTGGCAAACAAATACAAACACCTGCCAATTGCATTTTTAGAATGTAACACCTGGTTTCACTCAGACTTGACCAGATCCTCATTATCCACTTACACATTCGGTCACCACATACTCGGTGGGTAAATTATGCCAACAATGGTTGCAACATTCAACTTTGGCTTCAGTGAAACAACACCTCTCACTTTTGTCAAACGATATCGATTTGGCAGATTTCATTTTAGGACCTATGTCCCCTAGATCTAAGAGATTCATTTTTGCAGCCTACAACGAAATTTAGAAATTTTCACAAATTGAGACAGCTGTTCGACTGCGCAAAATTGATCAGGCCAATTTAGAGTTCTTGCCATCATGGAAAATAGCATCAATACACTTTCATCACGCATTTATACATTGGATAATATTGTTTCATCTGTTATTGATATTGTGCAAAGTGATGTATCTGTGTTGTATCGTGGTAAAAATCAGTTAAGATCTGTTATGCAATTTGCTTGGACATTGCAAACTCTGAAAATGAGGAAAGTGCCTTGGGATTATTTAAATGCTACTGTTTTGTTTCCGGCAATTTATCTAACTGATAAACAGAGATGTATGTCCATGAAAGATGCTGCATATACACTTTTGCATATTGAACAATTGGAGCCCTTGAGGTTCTCGGTAGCGGAAACGGACTCTGCTATTTGGTTAATTCATGGGGTTATCTCTCTCCCTTTTTCGCTGTTCAATTTAAATGATGCATGCAACATTTTCCGATTGGCCACTTTGAACCACTGGGTAGTGCCAATCTCCTTGAATTATGGTCCCTGCCTTTCACTTACAGATGTTTTTCTAACAGGGGAGGATTGTGATTGTGATTCCACAGTGAGCCTTTCACTAATTTGTAAACACGTAAAGTTGCACAGCGCTTGTAATGTATCAGCGCCTAATGTTGCTTGTTTTTTTAAAGGAACCCCAGTTGAGGTACTGGGTTTTTAAGAACCGGCACAGAACCGGTAACCCAGCGGTGCCAGGGGATCAACACCCAGAGACCTCGGGTTCTCCTGAGTCAGACCGACAGAAACTCAGAGTTTTCTAAGTGAAGTCAAAGATTAGTTTATTGGCTGCAACCAAGGGGACAGGGTCCTAGAAGTACAATACGAGTATATTCAGGAGACTGCACACTTTCACGAAGTCAGGCTTCTCTTCTTATACGTAATATTCAGCCTTGGGCAAAACGTTCCTTGGATTCGTGGTATTTCATTTATGGTTACTGATTACAAAAGAAAAGCAGAGTCATGATGACATGTACATATTTCACGTCGTGCTGCCCATAACAAATCATCCGGCAAGGCCCAACATTTCATCAGATATCGCTGGACCCCTAATAAAAATGGTCACCTCCCCATCATAAAGAAAGTGAAGGAAAGGAGTGGAGAAAGATGTGAGCAAGATATGGCAGGTGTGCACGCTGAAATGGTTTTATGGCTGGTTGAGCTTAGATGCTATCTTGCTCGGCCACTGGGAGGGAACTGACCTAACGAGTTCGGCCTGGGGCAATGGTTCTAACTTGTACTGGGGTCAGGGAGAAGTCGATTAAGGAGTATGTGTCCTTGTGGAATCAAATTCAACTGGATTAAGGCCTATGTAAAGGGCAACATGCAGCTAAGGGTTTAGAAGGTAAATGACGATTTCGAAGTGAAATCGTCACTCGAATATGCCGAAAATACATGTACTTGATGTACTCGTCATTCTCGGTCTTTTGATACCAAATTCGTCCTATTTCGAAGAAGTTATTATTCTCGAGTCCAGTACTATTATATGAATCCAGATTTTTCAGAACCACAGACCCTCCTTTTGCCCTTACATAGGCAATTAATCTATCCTCATGTTAATCTGAGTCCAGATCTATATTCCTAAAGTCATTGAGATGTTGCTGCAACATCATTCTAGTGCTGAGCTCATGTCTTGACACAGGCTTCCTTACACATGATGTAACACAGAGGCCACATATTGCAGGAGCACACTGTATGCATAGACAGAACAGGAAAAGAATGGCTAAGACCATCCAAATGACCATCAGAATTTTCCATCCCCAGGCAGATATCAGTCCCCAGAACCATCCCATTAATGACCAATCTCCTTTATCCACATGGATAGATTCGGAAATTTTATGTCGTTTGGAGATGGCCCCTTATACTGTTGGAGCATTATCTGGAATAAGAATGCAACAACTGGACTGGATCAATTTGCATACTCCACCTCGGTCCGCAAGTATTACATCCAAAGCGACCCGGTTCTGAAGGGTCATAAGTCGATCCGACTGGAGCTCAGCAGTCAGGTTACTAAGGGCACCAGCAGTTTCAATCACGGTGGATTCAACTACCCTTGTCAATTGCCTTATGTTTCTGCTGTTAGCCATGGCTCCCCAGAACGGCAAAAAACCCATTGCAAAGTCACCAAATTCTTGACCTGCAGTGTCTTCTTTACTCAAAACACCTCTAACTACCCTTGTCCGATGGTAATCCGCCGCTGCTGTGTAGGTGGGAGGTAACAGGAATGAAACAAAACATGAGCCCGAGAAGTCAGGGGGCAACCATGTATAGGCTCTATCATGGCAGATGAAATAAGTACCCTTAGCGGCTAAAAAGGGAAGTCTGAGATCCAAAAACGTACGTTTCTGTACAGACACTCTTCCCTAGCTGAGCTCTGGGATTCCTACCAATACCTTGCAGACACAGGTGACCTTGATGGGGTACGATCCAGATAGGGGACGATCTCTTGGCTTGCTGTTTCTCACTTAATGTAGTGCCATATCCGGTCACATTCCAACCTACATATGCAAGTATCTCATCATCCGGGGTATCTTCGTAAGAAGTTACTTCCTTGATCATGTCAACTATACCCTTGACTAGGGCGCTAGTCTTGAGGTTGTCTTTTACAGAACGTAGGGGTTGGATTTCTGGTGCATATATGAATATTGTCCTATATGCCCATGCTGACCCATTGTGACTAAATGGCAGGACCAAATAGGGGATACCTCTATCCGTGGTGTGGGGCATGAGACCACACACCCAACAGTTAGTTGTGTTCATTACAAGTTGGTGTTGGTGTAATAACTGAACGAAGGAGTTATTGATGAATTCTAATCTCCTATTTGATTCGTGGTCAGGCAAAGGGTGGAAAGAATGAGAGGAAACAGTAGGAGGAGGTATGGGTGATGTAGTGGGCGCAAATGTCACATGAAAAGAGAATAAAACATAGCTTATCAAAAAGACCATTACGCTGAATAGCATAAAAATACACATTATTATAAAAAATTTCTTCGTTATTGTTTTCAAAAGTCTCTGCTTAAAGTTCATTTGTTTGGCAGGCCTCTCCACATCCGGAAACTCCATCCTCTCTAGGGTGCTGCCCACGGTGGTAGGTTGTTTCTGCTAAAGGATGCTTCCGTCAGTCTAGGGCAGCTCCCTTGGACCAACCGGAACCAGCGACCTATCGTCGTCAGCTGCACCCAAAAGTCTTTAATCAACCGCGACCCTGGCAGCGAAACCCGGATGGCGGTTCGAAAAAAACAAAAATAAGCAAGTTACCTCGATGGGAGAATCTGCACTTTCAAAAATAGGATTTGGGGGAAAAACACACATTTTTATTAGTCCACAGGTTTTTCTCTCGGATCATAAAATAAATCACTTTTACTTTAGTCTGTTTTTCTTGGTCGCAAATTGTAGCATCTTTTCCCGGGTACTGTCTGGTCCAGAAATAGTAGCTCAGGTTCCACAAAGTTCAATTGTTCTGGTGGTGGCGCAGTTTCTTGAAAAATGTTCCCACTTTCACAATCAGGATTAGCTTCTTTTACACGTTCATCAGCTGTGTGCTTTGAGTCAGTGCCTCCTTTCTGGACCCATTGGTCATGTGGCAGAGGGAAGGGTATTTTTTTACAATGGATCCCGTGGACCCAATTGGCCTTCCCCTCCACCCTAACAGTCGACCTTGTAGACAGGAGGACGAGGTGAGGCCCGGTCCATCTGGGTTGGTCGTTTCTTGTTCTTTGGAAGTTTCTGACCAGCACCCAGGAACCGGGGTCAATGGAGTGACCCGGTGTCTCAGAGATCGGAGGCAAGGTGTTGTGGACCTGTTGATATAAAACATGCAATTTAGCCGTCAATTCATATAAATAGTCAAGCAAAATAGGGTGTTGCAGCTCGCTAAACTTCGTGGGCCTAGGCACTCCCCATATGTTGGCTGGCCGACCAAAGATTATTTCATAGGGGCTGAGTTTCACTCGCGAATGCACAGTCATTCTGGTGGATAGGAGTGCTAAGGGTAGAGCGTCAGGCCATTTAAGACCTGTGCTCGCTTGGATTTTGGCCAATTTAAGTTTAAGCGTGCCATTGTAACATTCCACTAATCCAGCTGATTGGGGGTGATTTGCAGCGTGGAACTTCTGCCTAATGCCTAGCCCTTCACACACTCTTTTCATCACACAACCCACAAATTCACTTCCGTTGTCAGACCAGACCATTCTAGGCATTCCGAACCTGGGGAAGAACTCTTTCACAAGGGCTTTCGCTGTGGACAAGGCAGTATTGTCCCTTAGGGGATAGGCTTCCACCCATCTTGAGAAGGCACAAACAACCACGAGCACGTATTTTAAGTTGTTGCACCTCTCCATGTGTATGAAATCTAGCTGCAAAACCTCGAACGGATACGTAGGAGGTGCAAAATGACCAGCTGGAGTTGGGGTTCCCCTACCAGGATTGTGCTTCAGACATACCATGCAATTCTTGACAACATTCTCTGCACACTTGGGAATCCCTGAATTCTTCCATACTGGGGCCAACAACTCGCAAATCCCTTTCGCGCTGATATGGGCCATCCCATGAGCCATTGTAACCACTGCAGGCACATATGCATCGGGTAACAACCATCTCTGTTGCTCTGTCGATTCAATCCAACAACCATTTGCATCCATTCTCCCTGTACTTTCTCTCCACATGCTTAACTCTTTCTCCGTGGCCTCAGCTTGGATGGACTTCACACTTTCTATCGTGTCTTCACATATTCCAACATCACCAGTCCATCTTTCTGGGCTCACAACATACATTCGGCTCATCATATTCTTTGCAGTTTCCTTAGCAGTTTCATCCGCAAATGCATTTCCACAACCAACATCATCAATCACTTTCTTGTGAGCACTACATTTCACGATCGCTACTTTCAGGGGCAACGTCAGTGATTCAAGAAGCTCATTCACCAACTGACCATGCTGAATCTTAGCTCCATGCGAAGTCAGGAACCCATGTTCTCTCCACAATCGTCCAAAACTGTGAGCCACTCCAAAAGCATACTGGCTGTCGGTATAGACAGTCACTTTCATTCCTTTAGATAACACACATGCTCTCGTCAGTGCCACGAGTTCAGCGGCTTGAGCTGAACCATGTGGTATTCGCGCAGTTTCAATGATTGTGTGCAAAGTTGTGACAGCATATGCTGTAGTCACGTTACCATTTGGGAGTTTAAAGCATGAACCATCCACCCATAATGTACCATCACATTCAGCAAGAGGAGTGTCGAATAAATCCACTCTCCCTTTCGTCTCTTCCTCTGTTCTGAGGAAACAATCGTGCTGTTCTGAAGCATCCGATTCCTCAGCAATTGGTAACAATGTGGCTATGTTCAAGGTACTGCACCTTTTTATGTGCACATGGCTTGCTAGTAGCGTCAATTCATAACTGGACAGTCGAGCACTAGTTAAGTGCTGTGTCTTGGTCCTGTTTAACAACGTGTCTACTGCATGCGGGACCATCACGATTAGTGTATTATTCATTACTAGACCTGCAGACTGTCGAATAGAAACAGCTGCTGCTGCTGTGGCCCTTAAACAACTTGGCAAAGGTCGTCCTACCGGATCCAAAGTTGACGAAAAATAGGCGCATGGCCGCTGTCTATCTCCGTATAACTGAGTCAGCACAGACAATGCACAGCCCTCCTTCTCGTGGACATATAATGTGAAAGGCTTACTGTAGTTGGGGTTGCCTAACACAGGGGCCGAACATAATGCTGTGCGTAATTCGAGAAAACTTTTCTGACACTCATCAGACCAAGGAATGGGATTGGGTGTATTTGTACACGTTAGTGCCAATAAGGGTTTGGCTAATAACGAAAAATTTGGAATCCACTGTCTACAGTACGATGTAATGCCCAAGAAAGCGTGTACTTCTCTCTGCGTTCTTGGCACATGCAATTTTGCTATTGCCTGAATTCTTTCTGGGGTCAGTTTCCTTCCCTCCTTCGATAAGAGATGACCTAAGTAGGTCACTTCTTGTCGGCAATATTGAAGCTTGGAAAGTGACACCTTGTGATGCAGATCACATAGATGACGCAGTAATGCCAACGTGGCCATTTTACAGATTTTCTCAGTATCCACAGCGATGAGCAAATCGTCCACGTACTGTACGAGAGTGGAACCTTTGGGCAAAACCATTGTGTCAAGCTGACTTTTCAGAGCTTGATTGTATATTGAGGGGCTTTCGCAGTAGCCTTGAGGGGCGCGTTTAAAGCGGAAGCTGCGACCACCTAAACTAAAGGAAAAAATATCCCTGCTTTCCTCAGCAATCGGGATACTGAAGAAAGCATTCTTCAGGTCAATCACCGAAAACCAGGAGGCAGAGGCTGGAATCATAGTCAATAATGTTGTAATGTCGGGGACAACTGGGAATTGTGGCACCACTATCTTATTTACTTCTCTAAGATCAATCACGAATCTATACACAGGTGGCTGAGAAGGGTCAGTTCGTTTTAAAACAGGCAGAACAGGACTATTGCAAACATTGCCTCGTGTTTCTTCAATTACGTCTTTTTCAATCAATTCGTAAACAATCGCTAGCAAAGCTTTTTCACCCTCATTGGATATTCTGTATTGGGGAATTCGTGGCATTTTGACATTCGACTTCAATGTTACAACATATGGTGGAATTTCTAAAAGACCTACATCATTCGGACCAGTAGCCCAAAGAATATCTGGAAGAAGTGCCAATTCTGCTGGAAGTGCATTTCTCGACAAATACATGGGAGAAACCACTTTCTTACCTAAAGTAAGTTGTACTCCTGAGGGAGAACAGTACAAAGTCGCATACAATCTTTTTAGCAAATCTAATCCTAGCAAATTTTCACCACAACCTGTTGTCAAAATAAGGGGTGCTTCGAATTCACAAGGACCAACAGAAAGAGATAAAAGGTCAGAAATCCGATTTCTAACCGGGGCGCCAGAAAAACCTACGGAAACGTTCATTTCGCCAGACAAAGGTGCGCCAGGGAGTTTGGAGTGCATAATAGAACTCTTTGTAGCACCAGTATCCAACAGAAAAGGTTCTGACACACCCGATGTAATCACCTCAACGTAAGGTCCACTCTGATCTACTGGAACTGAAACAACTCCCTCTCCTTGTCTAAGGCTGTCCTAGCAATCATTACTCTCCCACTGCTCATTTTCTGTGTAATACTCGTCAACGTAGTATTGAGCTGTCCTGTCAGACACGTTATTTTGCTGGTCAAACCTGTTCATAGAGTTTTGTGGTGGAAGGGGACGTGCGTCCTGAGGGGCGTTTCCACGCCCTCTACCTCTAGGCGCTTGCTGACTACCACGACCTCTTACGCCAGAAATTCCATTTGCACGTTGTGGCAGGGCAGGACAGTTATATTTGTAATGACCCTCTTGTTTGCAGTATAAACACTGGTTGGGACCTACGCGGTTTTGATTGTAATCGAATCTCTGCAAGTTTCTCTGAGGCTGCTGAAAAGTGTTCTGGTAGTGATTCTGACCATTATTATTTTGATTACCACCACCACGTGGCGGATAGGCTTGCTGTAGCAAAACCTTTGTTTTGAGTTCTCTAGTTTTCTTCTCTACTTTATCTTTCTCATCCTTGTCTCTATTCTCGTAGTACTGTGCGGTAGCTAATATCTGGGCTGAAGATGAGACTGCCCAAGAACTTTCCGAATCTTTTAATTTCCTACACAAATCTGGAAGCAGATTGTGCACAAATTTATCGACAAACAATCTCTGACCACCTTCTGTGGTCATATCTTGACCGCTGTGGTCAATGAATGTTTCTTCGAATCTGGTGAAGAAATCTGAAACAGTTTCTTCTTTCTTTTGCTTGCATGCAGATAACTTATCCCAATTTACGCGTATTGCAGGCATTATCGTTTTCATGTAATCTACTATTCTACCAGGTAGTTCCGCTATCAGAGGCTCAGGCTTGGCACCACCGACTTGTCGCGCGTCTGCAGTAGTAATATTAGCCCACGTGTAACCTAATTCCTGGTCATGATCTACATGACGAATTTTTCCCCATAACGGCTGTGGAACAACGTTCCCGAATAACATATCGATATCGGCCAAATTCATTATACATGACCCAGCAGTTTGCGACAATTCTTTATAGTACCCTGCAGGATTTTTACGCAGATCTGGTAGTGTTTGTTTGAGTGCTAAAACTTCAGCTCGCTTCCATGGGACATGTACCCATACGTGGTGAAAGTGGGGCAGGACAGGTGGGACAGCTGTCGCGTCACCCTCTCTCCATTGTGGGGGAACTTCTCTCATAGGGTATTGTCGTGCCTTTTTCCTACTAGATGCACTAGATTCCGATGGTGACCCAGAACTGTTTCCCTTACTTCGATATGATAATAGCATTTCAACTGCCTTTTCCACATCGGGACCTACAATCATACCCTCTCCAAACTTAAATCGTACACGACACATATCTCGCGGGATGCATTCTTGATCATTGTCTTCTAAATCCTCGCCAAGAAAGACGCACATTTGTTCGAACACATTTCTCTGTGTCGCTGCTTCCCATTGATGGAAGACTTCCATGACAGACTGTACATCATATTTTGCAGTGTCCATGACCCATTTCCGAGCTAAACTATTCAGGGAATCTCTCTCTTGATAATCAGGCAGTTGACTTCGCAACTGTCTTCTTCCTATGTTAGGGGTCGTAGCAGGCGACCCAAAAAGAGGTAAAAGAAGATTAGTAACAGTGCTGGCCATTTTCTGCCGAAGGGAAGGTGAAACTGAAGGACAAACAGATGAAAAAACGGGGTGAGATAAGGCGGGGTAGAGATGGCAGAAGAGGTATCAGGAATAATAGATGTGGTACTAGGCAAAATCATAGAGGGGGCATTAGGAGATGTAGAAAATACAGTAGGCAAAATCGTAGAAAACATAGGTGAAACAGAAGTGGCCGGTGGGCCTGGAGGAGGCTGCACCGGAAAAGTAGGAGCCAGCTGAAGAACAGCTGGTGGGTGCTGTGGAAGAGCCAGAGGCGCAGCTTGTGCAACTAAAGGTTGCGGGGGTGCTGTGGCGTTCTGCGCATAGGGGGGTGGCGAAGTTAATAATTGCGACATTAATGGGTATTTTTCACGCTCTTTTGCTGTCCCTTGCTGAAGAGACGGCAAAACTGGATAACATTTATCTATTGCCATTTTACGTTGCCTGTGCAACTGCTCATTTATCTGCTCTTCCTCATTATCTTTAAACTGCACGGCAGCTTGCATCACTGAAAGTCCCCCTTCTCTCTTATTTTTCTTAGCTAATTTAATTTCTTTTTGTTTGGCTTCTTTGCGCCATAAGCGGAAAGAGTCAAACATCGCCGGCCGGGCTTTCTTTTTGAAGAGTTTAACTTCAAGGTTGTCTAAGATTTCAGAATCAAAGCTACCATATTGGGGCCATTTTAAAACACCATCTTTCCTAGTGTATTTAATCCATACCTCGTTGTAAACGATGGGGCCTACCCCATGTTTAACGTATAGCTCGTAAGTCGGAGTTCCAACTGGAGGAACCGGACATGAGTCCTCCAATCGGGAGTCCCTATTATTACTACCAAGACAAAACCAATTCCCGAGTCTAAGACTAGGCATCCTCGCTCTCTAGTCTAGTTCCAAAACTTCAAAGGATTTATCGATTACGATATTTCTCGTGAATACACGAGTCCTTCGGTTATGGTGCTTGCAAGAACCAATAAAAACCTTTTGTATCTCCAAGATACCACAAAGTAAGTCCAACTAAGGACTGGGAGACGCTCCACTTATACTTAACTGAAAATATCGATGGCTTCACCAGAAGACTCGTCTCAGCGTTTCGCTCTACCGAAAACTTCAAGGGTCCAACATCAGGGCGATAGCCAGGGCAGCAGTCCTTGTAGCCGTCGGGAAGCGGGGAACCTCGCAGTAAAGACCTTCGGACCACGTCGACATGCAGGGGTCGATGAGGTGGTGGGCCCTCCTCCGGAATTTCCACACGAAGCTCCTCACAATCTTCAGGCTGATTGGTACCACTGGAATCGCCCCAAACGCTGGGCGCCAATTGAGGTACTGGGTTTTTAAGAACCGGCACAGAACCGGTAACCCAGCGGTGCCAGGGGATCAACACCCAGAGACCTCGGGTTCTCCTGAGTCAGACCGACAGAAACTCAGAGTTTTCTAGGTGAAGTCAAAGATTAGTTTATTGGCTGCAACCAAGGTGACAGGGTCCTAGAAGTACAATACGAGTATATTCAGGAGACTGCACACTTTCACGAAGTCAGGCTTCTCTTCTTATACGTAATATTCAGCCTTGGGCAAAACGTTCCTTGGATTCGTGGTATTTCATTTATGGTTACTGATTACAAAAGAAAAGCAGAGTCATGATGACATGTACATATTTCACGTCGTGCTGCCCATAACAAATCATCCGGCAAGGCCCAACATTTCATCAGATATCGCTGGACCCCTAATAAAAATGGTCACCTCCCCATCATAAAGAAAGTGAAGGAAAGGAGTGGAGAAAGATGTGAGCGAGATATGGCAGGTGTGCGAGCTGAAATGGTTTTATGGATGGTTGAGCTTAGATGCTATCTTGCTCGGCCACTGGGAGGGAACTGACCTAACGAGTTCGGCCTGGGGCAATGGTTCTAACTTGTACTGGGGTCAGGGAGAAGTCGATTAAGGAGTATGTGTCCTTGTGGAATCAAATTCAACTGGATTAAGGCCTATGTAAAGGGCAACATGCAGCTAAGGGTTTAGAAGGTAAATGACGATTTCGAAGTGAAATCGTCACTCGAATATGCCGAAAATACATGTACTTGATGTACTCGTCATTCTCGGTCTTTTGAGACCAAATTCGTCCTATTTCGACGAAGTTATTATTCTCGAGTCCAGTACTATTATATGAATCCAGATTTTTCAGAACCACACAGTCCCGTCAATAATTCCAGCTTTTACCTTGCTTACAAGACTGCTGTGGTTTACGGGCAGTAATCCCGTATTTAGTAACTGTTTCCCAGCGTGTAGCTTGTTGTAGCAATGTTCTTTTCCCGCCCCCGCATGGGAGTCTAGATAGTTTCATTTGCCCTTTCATACCAACTTTGAAAACAGATTTCAACAAATTGAGCAGGCTCAAAGCGCTATAATTTCAACAAGAAGTGGCTCTCACTTCCGCCCGAGAGACCTTACGAGTTTCAAGTGGCTAGGACATCTAGCGAGATACAGTGCCTTCTGAACACTAAACTCGCACTTCACTTATTTCGCTTATACATGAAATATTTAATGCATCTCACACTAAAGGCCTTGCACATTTTTTTTAAATGTGTGGGATTCGGCCTTGTGACTTCTTTTCAGACAGTATTTGGTGTAATACCGGCTTTTATTCATTCCATTTTTCCAGCGTCATCGGGGGGTTCCCCTTAATATTGGCGTTAGGTGGTGGAATCATGCTTCTTCTGTTCCTGCTGCGCAATGGCTGCTCATCTTGTGATAATGCACAGATAGGCCAGTTGCAGCTGTACCATGATCAGATTCAGCACGTTTTTGGCTGCTTGCCATTAGCAATGCTTGGTGTTAGTTATGGATTAACTTTTCGCTTTACTTATTTTACTTGCGTGCAACCAGTGTTCTACTGTCAGCGGTGCCCCTTCTATTGGGCTATAGATGTATGCCTCTCCAATACATCATTCCCGGATTTTAAGCAGTTGATGGGTCCCTTAGATGCTCATGACCAAGCTTGTTCTTGGAATGGCCGTATGGCACGTGCGGCAGCACTTGGAGTATTGGCTGAATGTGATGTCTGTGAGGCTGCGCAGACAGTTCTGCATTGGAGTTTCATTGAATATCATGCAAGTTGTCCAGTTCTGCTTTTGGAAGCATCTGATTATGAGGAGCACGTTTGTTCCTTCGACCTATTAAATTGGATGGCATCCCTTTTTTCAACAAACGATAGGGATAATCTTTTGGAGGGAATCACATTCTTAGGTTCACATACTTTGATGGATTCACCGCCTCCCTCATAATAACTTTATTATCCCGGAGACAGCACTCTTTCAATAAGCTCTAATAAAAATATTGAAAACTTTTTTTTTTAATGCGATTTTTCCAAAATGTTTTTTTTTCAAATGCTTTGAACTCTGCTTGCCTTTTGAACTGTTTTGGTCCTTTGTCTATTTCCTATGACCTTACCAAGGGGAGGGTGTTATATGGCCCGTAGGGATATTGTTGACATTGCTAAGTTAGCATGAGCTTCGCTGCCATGATTGCTGCTTTTGCGCACGTTTCTACATGACTTTGTTTTTGCAAGACTCTGTTTGTGCCTTTCACATGAGAACGGTCTGCTTTTTGCGTTCTCTGCTAAGTTCCTGGAGTTTATTCTGAACACGATGTGCAAGTTCGATAAACAATGCCCCTTGTTATTTTGTTCTGGTCAGTCCCTAGCACCTAGACATAACATGCTAAACACAGCTGCAAGGCTAAAGACTTGTGCTTTGATATTACGGGGTTGCGTGTTGCTTTAACACACTTGAAGAAAGCCTTCACATGGAGAAGAGCTACACTGTTCCTATGATGTAAACCTTATATCCAGGCTTTAAGGGTAAGGGGTCTGCTGTCAAAACCCAGAGCTGTTCCTTTATTTTATATAAATAAACTTCTTCAAGTCAAGGGGAGGGTTGTTAGGCCTTAAAGTCCTTATCCACTGTCTTTATACAATGACTTCCCCCTTTGTACTCTATGGAATTGTAACAATGCTAAGTGTTTTGAGTTTATGTATTTTGCTGCTGGTAGAGGCTTGTATACTGTATTGTAGAGCACAGTAGTTAAAATAAACATTTTAAAGTACTTCAGTGACTCTGCCAATTCTTATTGTGGACAAGTACGAGTGAGCGAGCGGAAGAGTATGTTTTGCTATCGCGTTTCCTGAGAGAGTCAGGAGTGTTGTGTTCTGGGTTGTCTAATCATTTATAACTTTGTGATTTTTGGAGGAGAACGAATGAGACACTATAGCTAGTCGATTAGGGGATCTTGGGTACTAAGGTGATATGTTGGTACACCTCTATACACTGAGGCCCTATTTTCCTGCGCATAGTTCTGTGTAGGTGCAGAATCCCCGCAACAAGATAGATTGGGATAGAGTGGAGTGTAGTGGGTTAGATTAGAGTGTTGTGGGGAAGATTGGGTGGATTAGAGAGGGTAGGTTGGAATGGAGTGGAGTAGAGCATTGGATTGGAGTGGGGTAGAGTGGGTTGGCGTGGGGTAGATTGGGGTGGGTGTGGTAGATTGCAGTAGGATCAGGTGGATTGGGGTAGATATGAGTGGAGTGGATTAGGTTGTAATGGGGTACATGGGGTAGATTGGGGTTGGGTGATTGAGGGGAGTAGATTTTAATAGGGTGGATTGGAGAGGGTTAGATTGAAGTGGAGTATGGTACATTAGAGTAGAGTGTACTAGGATAGAGAGGGTTAGATTGGAGTGAAGTGGAGCAGGGCTTGAATTTGGTAGAGTGGAGTGTGAAATAGTGGAGTGGGGTGGGATAGGTTGGAGTACAGTGAGGTAGATTGGGTGTGTGGTAGATTGGAGTGAAGTGGACCAGATTGTGGTAGATTGGAGTGGGGTAAATTGTGGTGGAGAGGGGCAGACTAGAGTGGAGAGGCGTTGGATAGATTGCAGTGGAGTTTGGAGTGGAGTGAGGTAAATTGGAATGGAGTAGGGTTAATTGGACTGGGGTAGATTGGAGTAGGCTGGAATACTGGCAGGAAGTTTGGAGTGGAGTGGATTGGGTTGGATTGGGGTACATTGGAGTGGGGTGCACTGGGGTAGACTGGAGTGGATTGGATTGGAGTGGTGTGGGGGGTAGACTGGGATAGATTAGAGCAGAGTGAGGTAGACTGGATGAGTGGAGTGAGGTAGATTGTGGTAGAATGGAGTGTGGTAGATTGTGGTGGAGTGGCTAGATAGAGTTGAGGGGAGTTGGATAGATTGCAGTAGAGTTAGGAGTGGTGTGAGGTAAATTGGAACAGAGTGGTGTGAATTCGACTGGGGTAGATTGGAGTAGAGTGGAGTGGGGTAGATTGAAAAAGAATGGGTTGCACTGGAGTTGGATAGAATGGAGTCGAGTCGAGATTGCAGTGAGTGAGATAGATTGGGGGAAGAGTGGAGTGCAGTGGGGTAGATTTGAGTGGTGTGTAGTGGAGTGGGGTAGATTGGGTGGATAAGAGTAGGGTAGATTGGAATGAAGTGGAGTAGAGCAGAGTGGGGTAGATTGGAGTGGAGTGGGTTGGATTGCAGTGTGGTAGATAGGGGTAGATTGGGGTGGGGGAGATTTAGGGGAGTAGATTGTAGTTGGGTAGATTGGGGTGAAGTGGGATGAATTGGGGCAGAGTGGGTGAGGTGGAAGTGGTGTGGGTAGATTTGAGTGGAGTGTGGTGGACTGAAGAGGTGTAGATTGGAGTGAAGTGGACCTGGTGTTGATTTGGGTAGAGTGGAGTGTGACAGGGTAGAGTGGGATAGGTTGGAGTAAAGTGATATAGAGTGGGTGGGTGGTAGATTGGAGTGAAGTTGGGTGGATTGCAGTAGATTTGAGTGGGGTAGATTGTGGTGGAGTGGGGTAGATTAGAATGGAAAGGAGTTGGATAGATTGCAGTGGAGTCGGGTAAATTGGAGTGGAGTATGGTATATTGGACTGGGGTAGATTGGAGTGGAGTGGGTTGGGTTGGATTGGAGTACATTGGAGTGGGGTGCACTAGGGTAGATTGGAGAGGATGGTAGTGAAGTGGGTTGGAGTAGACTGGGAGAGATTGAAGCAGAATGGGGTTGACTGGGTGGGTGGTAGAGTAGAGTGAAGTAGATTGTGGTAGATTGGAGTGGGGTAGATTGTGGTGGAGTGGTGAGGAGTTGGATAGTTGGATAGTTTGCAGTGGAGTTTAGAGTGGAGTGAGGTAAATTGGAACAGAGTGGAGGCAATTGCACTGGGGTAGATTGGAGTAGATTGGAATGCAGTCAGGTAGATTGGAGCAAAGTGTGATGGACTGGGGTACATTGGAGTTGGGTGGCCTGGGGTAAATCGGAGTAGGGTAGATTGGAGTCGAGTGTGTTTGACTGGGGCAGATTGGAACAGAGTGGGGTAGATGTGAGTGGAGTGGAGTAGATTGTAGTTGAGTGAGTTAGATTGGATCGTAGTGGGGTAGATTGAGTTAAAGTGGGGTAGATAGAAATGGGATTGTTTGAAGAGCTTTAGATTGAAGTGGGGTAGATTGGAGTGGAGTGGGGTAGATTGGGTGGTGTGGAGTGGGGTAAACTGGATGTAGTGGAGTAGGATAGATTGGAATGGAATAGATTGGGGTAGATTGTAGCGAAGTGAGGTGGGGTTGATTGGATGTATTAGAGTGGAGTGGGATAGATTGGAGGTGAGTGGAGTGGGGTAAGCGGTGTTGAGTGGAGAGGCGTAGAGTGGAGTGGTGTGTTGTGTTGTGTCATGAAATGAGTGGCGTAGATTGGGGGGCCTTGGAGTGGCGTGATGTAGAGTGTCTTAAAGTGAAGGGGCGTAGAGTGGAGGGGCATGTCGTAGACTGGAGTGGAGTTTCGTAGAATGGAGTGGCGTTGTGTAGAGTGGAAGGGCATAGAGTGGAGTGGAGTGTTGTAGTGTGGAGTATGGATGGGGTGGTAGTGCACTGTCATTACAGACAACATATTTTCAATTGAAATAACCATTACATTTGCACCGAAATGCAGTTTTTCTGCACACAAATTATAACGTGTGAAAATGTCATGTTCAAATTTCATCACCTAGTTTATTGATGTATTTTGATCATATTCAAATATTTGTTCCCACCACACTATGTAATTACAAAAGACAGTGCTTCATTTTTACTTTTTCGGATATATTCTGAAACATCCTACACTGTCTCCACTTACATTGATACTCAGCTGGATTGTCACATAAATTCTCTCACTTTAAAGTCAGAGAAAAGAAAGTAAACATTAAGCTCCCTTGGAAGTGAGAGCTTGACATTTAGCCTCTGTCTTTGAATGCTCAGCAAATGTGACAAGATAAGAACAAGATTTAAAGGTCTCTTTACAGAAAGCAGTTTCATGAAAGAATACAGTAAATAAGGTTTGGGCAATGGGAGGGAAGAATTCAAGCTTGACAGCCTAAAGCAAATAAAGCCAGCAAATAAAAAGAGAGAAAATGTAAGTTGGAAACCACAACGCAACAGGCGGAATACATGCCTGGGCCAGCTTTCTGAATGTCCCCAAGATGCCTTTAGCTAAACAAACAGCTGCGCTGTCTGATAGGCATCGATCTAATGAATGTATCCTTGTGTAATGAAACTGGTGCTCGTGTGTAGTGATCCCTTACCTTTGGCTCAAGTTTGCTCCATATAAAACTGCGAAAACAAATCGAATCATAATGCTCAAAAGGCCGTTGTGGGCTAACAGCTTTACTTGTATTATTAAATGCTAAAACGGTGTCTGACCCCTGGCCCGAGAGGTGAGGGTGGTGTTAGCCTCTTTTAATGCTATTTATGAGACAGGCCATGGTTGCCACTGGTAAACTGAGGTGACTCTTCCTCATGGGGGTGACATTGGTATCTTGCGCCCTTAAAAATGTAAGTAGGTGCCACCAAGTGGCTGGTTGGTATTGTTTTATATTGTATAGAAACATTTATATAGTGCTTACAGTCCGGTCCCAATGAGGGGCGCTGACGCAAGCAACACTGTGTAGGAATACATGCAAAAAGATCTGATTTAGGCAGGGAGGGCTCCATTTTTTTAAACAAAAAAAGGCTTTATTTTAGGTGTCTCCCGCCTAAAGTAGCATCTGTTGCAATATATGTCAAGGGGGAACAATCCATTTCCACAATTTTCTTCCTACCAAAATTTCCCACTTTCTACTTTTAAAATGTTGGCATATAAGGGTGTGTGGTTGAAAGTGTATTGTTTTTTTTTTTAGCCCGTTTGGGAAGTGTTACCATATTGTGCCTGCTGACCACCCTCAGCCCCCCCCCCCAAAACTGAAGCTTACACTTGTTGAGGACCCACACTTCGAGGCGCATGGTGTACCACTTATTCACCTCTGCAAGAAAAGGATGATCTAGCTTCCATATCAGCCTACGAAAAATGGAGCACAACTTCACATCGCTTCAAAGTTATCAAGTTTGCCACTCACTCACACGTGCTCTATTGTGCATTTTTGAAAATAAAGGAAGTTGATACTATCTATTTTATTGCAATGGGGCTGTCCCACCCTTTTGGCTGCCCCATTAAGGCGGCAGGCAATAGCATTGGTGCACCAACATAACCTGTTGGCGTGCTGGCATTGCGAACATCACAGACCAACCCTTCAGGGATTGGCCAGCCTGGTCTCTTTGGTGGCAATAAGAGACACAGTGAAAGCCACCTATCACCCGAAGAAGAGCACTAGGTTCTGCAATACCATTTTGTTGCAACTAGTCAATCCCAACAGATCTCTCAACCATTTCTCCCATCAGCCTAAGTCTGCTCAGAACCTTAAACTTTAAACAAAATATCTCAGAGGGGACAACCTAGGGCAGTAACCAGCTATTTGGACTATGAACATAAGAAATAATATAAAGGTACACTTACTGAAAACCATAAACTGCGTGCCTGCCTCACACATTTCTTCATCCATCACACTGTTTAGCGTAGCATCCTATAACACGATAACTGCACCTTGGTGGAAACACTTCCCACAGAGGATCAACAAAGACACCACACTTCCTACCACAAACCCTACAAAGTATAGTGTGCTACCCATGTAGGCAAGAACCTTTGTGCCCTACATAGGAGTAGTAATCAGTATATAAATATTTCAATACAATACAGTACAAGTGACCTTCCAACAAAAAACAGATGCTTTATGAAAACAAGCATTGCTAAAGCCAATAGGTCTTGCACATAAGAACTATCTGCTTTGCCAATGTCTTTTAGTCATGTTGCAACTTGGCTAAAAGCTACAAAGAAAGCGCTATAACACAGCCTGGGCTGGCTGCCCCATACTGCTTTTTATGCTCATGGTAAGGGATGGGCAACATGAACATTGGAAGGGAGGGTGGTAGGGAACGGGCAACATGGACACCAGGAGGGAGGGAACAAGCAACAAGAACAACAGGAGGGTAAAAAGCACTATGATGCAGAGAACACTGGCGACGTCATAGCATTTTTTTCTTCCTTATGGCAGATGGTGGTTGGGTAACACAAACAATGGGAGGATGAAGGTGGAAGGGAAGAAACAACAAGGACACTGGGCGGGTAGAGAAAAAGTAGCATGAGCAACAGGAGAGGAGGGAGAAGAAAGGGAAGAAGCAACATGGACAACAGGAGAGTGTGAGGAAGGAGGGAAGAAGCAACACAGACAATGGGAGCTTGGGTGGTTGAAGGAAAGAAGTAACATAACGTGAGGGTGGGAGATGGAAGGAAAGAAGCAATATGGACAAAGGGGGTGGGCAGGAAGAAGAATCGCGGACAATGGGTGTGGGAGGGGGAAGAAGCACCACTGACAACAGTGGGTTAGAGGAAAACAGCAACACAGACTACTAGAAGAAGCAAGACACAAGAAGAAACACGTATACTGAGGAAGAAGAAAAAACATTGTACCTTAATTACAGTTCTAGCAGCGGAAGGACACTAATCAAAATGAAGCAATCAGTACTTGGTCCATGCTTCACATGAAAGAAGAGGAAGAGAAACAGGCACGAGCTGGGCAATTACAAGACAAAAATTAGGAGTGACAAAAAAATCAATGAATGGTAAGCAATTGGAAAGTTATAAGGGCAATATGTATCAAGGTACCCATTTGCGATTCTAAAATAGCGATTTTTAAGAAATCGCTATTTCAGAATCGCAAATTGGTATGTATGTACAAATTCGCATTTTTGTGTGAATTCTTAGTATTCCTTAATTGCGATTAGTAAATTGCGAATCTCAATTAAGGAATACTTTCCCATTCATTTCTATGGGCCAGGAGGCATATCAGTGAATTTACTACAATGTGACACAGCTGCTGAGAGATGTACCTTGTAGTCGTGGGACAACAGGTGGACTATGGGAATCCTCATTTAGCGGCACCGAAGAAAGATTTTACGTTTGACACTGATGAGAATGGTGGCAAGGAGGACTGAGACAGCCAAGGATGTAGACCTGTTGTGGTTAAAAGATCATGTCTGGTGGAGTAACAGAACTGCTCTAAGCTACATTTGAAGGGTGAAACTTCTAATTGTTCGAACTGCGGCTTATCATTTACAATCAGGCGTAAATTAATCAAGGACAGGAAGAGTCACAAGAGCGACTACAGGCAATCCAGATGTAAAACATTCTCCTTTCTTAGCCTAAACTGCAGGTCACTACCCAAATATAAGTTTGAAACTTTTGACCTGTTAGTAGATGAAAAGCCTGACGCCCTCTTCTTAACCGAAACATAGCTCCACGAGAGCTCAGGACCTGACATTGCAGTGGCTGTGCCTGACAACTATGCAACAGAGAGATTTGACCGCCCCAATAAAACAGAAGGCGCCATAGCTGTGCTTTTTAAAAAAGAGTACAACTGTGACTTCATGAGCCTTCCCAACGCGAATGGCGAAGCAGCAGTTTTTAAACTTGCCATCACCCCCAACTTCACGTTTTCTGGTTTGCTGGTCTACCGTCCACCCGGCTCCGCCACAGCATGGACAACTGCTCTACCGGAAATCATAAGTCCCCTACTGATGACAGCTGCCAATTGTTCCCTTATTGGAGATTGTAATATACATCTAGAGAATTTAGCTTGCGCCACTACCTCGGAGTTTATATCCGATTTAGCCGCCCTGAACCTAACCCTGTTAAATTCAGGACCAACCTATACTGCAGGTCATTTACTTGACCCTATCTTTTCCAATCTTAAGGCAATTAATGTTCTTCCGGCGTTGCCACTCAGCTGGTCAGATCATTATTTGATTAGGTTTTCACTCCAAGTAGTCCCACATGAGTATAATGTTCCCTCGGATCAACCAAGGCATCTCAGAAACTGGAAAAAACTGGACATGGAAACTTTAAACACCTTCTTAGATTCACACCGGCCCTGTTCAAAACAATCTGTACACTCATTATCTGTAGCAATTCAGAACTGGCTCTTGACGGCAATTGATACTTGCCTCCCATTGTCCATGGCGAAGCACAAGGGCCTATGACCTCCTGCCCCCTGGTTTACTGAGCTACTAAAAAAGGAAAAATCTGAGTGTAAAACCTTTGAACGCAGATGGAGGAAAAACTATTCCCCAGAGGCAAAAAAAGTACAAAAGTAGATTGAACAAATATCGGACCCTCTGCAATAAGGCAAGAGCAGACCATGTGTGTTCCACCATTGCGGAGGCCCTAAATCGCTCCCAAACCTTATTTAAGTTGGTAAAAGAACTTGCAGGATCTAAAACTGCAGCCACGCCTCCAGACCTAAATAAATTGCAATGTGAAGCACTAGCATCCTTTTTTATACAAAAGGTGGACAAAATCCATCAACGAATTACAGCAGCCCAGAATAGTGGTTTCCCCTCTGACAGAACACGACTGTGTCCTTCTGTTCACAATTCAATTAGCAAATCTAACTTAGATGCTTCTCAGAATCCTGGAAGTATCTTGGACAGCTGGCCCAGACTAAGGGGCCTATTAGGATGGCGGACGGAAATGTGTCCCGTCCGCCATGGTCACGGCAAAAACACTCCCGACCGCACCCTGGAGAATCCGCGGTTGCGATTAGGATATTTATGTCTAGAAACTCCGACCGCGGCGGACGGATCACAACAAACACCGTCCGCTGCGGACGGAGCACACCAAAGACCGCCCGCCGCGGACGAACATGACCGCGGGAACAGGCCCAACCGCCGCTATACCTGTGGAGGGTCCGGCCGCGCGATTAGGATAACGCCGCCATTCCAACGGAACTCACCACCTTCCTCGACCGCAGCGTAAACAATGCATCGCCAAACTGAGCATGACTGCGGAAGGACCACACGAACACCATCCCTGCCGTCAAACCGATTACAAAATGGCAGACGGAAGTAAATAGAAAACACACTAAACAGGACACCCACCCACCTGAAACACCCACCCCAGCAACTACACGCCCCAATGACACCCCCCCAAAGCACCGAAAAATGCACCAAAGTCACCACGCCCACAGAACACCTGATTGGCAACAACCATTGGGATACAACCACCACACAGAGTATAAAATGAATCCCTCCCACTACCACAGTCCTTTGCATCACAGCATAGCTGCAAGTAAGAGGCAGAATACCACTAACAGCAGACACACACAAACACACATACAACCTGCACACAAACACACCCACCACACAAACCCCCACAACACCATCCCTCGACACCACACACCTGCACATCCCACCCCACCCCACCAACACCTTGCACATCACACACCATAGCACCAAAGAAAAATCCCAAGTTCACAGACAGTGAGTTGAAGGTCATGGTGGATGAAATCATCCGTGTCGAACCACATCTGTTCGGTACCCTAGTCCAGCAGACCACCTTGACAACCAAAAACAACACGTGGGACAGGATAGTGACCAGAGTCAATGCGTCAGGGACCGTGCCACGCACCAAACACGAGATCCAGAGGCGGTGGAATGACCTCAAGACAAGGGTGAAAGGCATCAGGGCCAAGAACCACCTGTGGGCACACCACACTGGCGCCGGCACCCCGGAGCCATACCATTTGCAGAATGGGAGGAGAAGGTGCTGGGCATACTGCACCCTGAGAGCCTTGAAGGAATCGAAGAGGGACTAGAGGCTGGTAAGTACAAACCAATGAGCACAATCACACTGCCATGGTCTGCCTTGCACAACTGCCAAGACACATCTCCCAGGCTCCAATCCATGCATGTGGGCCACATAGTCACCCAAATGTGAAGTCCTGGGCTCAAATGCACCCACCATGACCAAACACAAATGTTGCCTCCTACGTTCCCAGCCTTGCATGTTGTCAATGCAGCCAGCACCACAACTCCCCACAGGCCCCCATGTCGACAGGGAGGGTGGTGGGGGTGGGGGGAGGGTGAGAGACCAGCACTACAACTCCCAACAGGCCCCCATGTCTACAGGGAGGGTGGTGGTGGGTGGGGGGTGTTAGAGACCAGCACTACAACTCCCCACAGGCCCCCATGTCTACAGGGAGGGTGGTGGGGGTGGGGTGTGTGTGAGAGATGGGTGTGGGGTGTGAGAGACCAGCACTACAACTCCCCACAGGCCCCCATGTCTACAGGGAGGGTGGTGGGGGTGGGGTGCGTGTGAGAGGTGGGTGTGGGGTGTGAGAGACCAGCACTACAACTCCCCACAGGCCCCCATGTCTACAGAGAGGGTGGTGGGGGTGGGGGTGGGGGTGTTAGAGACCAGCAATAGAACTCCCAAGAGGCACCCATGTCTCATCCCAGAGCAAGATTGAGTCCGCCCACCATTTGCTGACCAGTGCATCTCCTCCTGCAAACTGACAGGTAGATAGACATCTTCACAGGGGGAACATCCAATAGCAGGACAGGACCACACATATCCAAGTATTGCCTTCCCACCTCCACGCCACCATATTGCCCTGTTCTGTCAACCACAACAACATTATGACAACAACAACCATGTCCTGATTCCATAGTGATTTGTAATGTTGGTACCAAAAACATGTCATGTCCACAGCATTAATTATGAAAATCTTGTCCCTCAGGTGATCGCAACTTGACCGGCGAAAGCAGCAACCGCCAGCACCAGTTGCCCCCCTCACAGCCCGGACTCTCTGGGGACGATTCCATTGACAGCTCGGGTGCAGAGGACGATGCTGGCCCAAGCAGACTCCCAGGGCCATCAGGCTCCCAGGACATCCCGGCCTCCACCACCTTGGCCTGTGTCACTACACCAGCACCTGCCATTGTGAGCTGTGCAGCTACCACCACCACCACCACCACTCCTGCCTGTGCCACCCTGCCTGACCCATCACCCGATGATGGGCCATCGACATCCCAGGCTAGCAGGGAGAGTGGGCGGGAGAGGACACAGGTGAGGCCACAGCTCACAACCAGGAGTGCAGTTGGTAGGGAGGTCGGGAACGAGACCCACCCCATCCTGGGGCCGAGACCCTGGAAGCCATTGCCAGAGTCCATGCCTCCTATGAGCGGTGGCAGGCACAGGCCGATCGGGCCCACCAAGACTCGCTAGAGAGCAGCCAGCTGTTGCGGTCCATGGACACTCGCATTGGACAAATTGTGGACCTCATGGGCCAGCAAACTGCTCTGTGGAGGGAGTGGTTATCCCGCGCCACACCACCACCCCCTCACCGAAGTGCCCAGCGGGACAGGTCACCAACACCACCGCCACCATCACCTGAGGCCACGGACAGTGAGGTGGCCCCTGACCAACCTGCCCCCACAGCTGTCTCCGCTCCGGCTCCAAGACGGAGGGGCCGTCCGAGGCTGGATCCAGCTGAGAGCAGTGGAAATGCAACATCTACCCGCTCGAAGAGGGGCCGCCACTGACTTCACCCTCCTTGAGCCTGCCATTCACCCTGTCAACTATCCTGCCCCACAATGCCAAGCATTGGCACACGTCTGTTGGACTAGGTGGACATCACACAATGTGATGTCCCCACTGTGTTTTCATCTGCCATGAACTTCAACACTCACTTCCCCCCCAACACCTACTTGTAAATATGCACCAACATCAATCCACAATCTGTAAATAAACACCACGTAAACACTCTATGCTGTGTGACCTCCATGTTTTAATAACATTTTTGTCATTACCAGGTGCAGGGATCAATGTTCTGGAGAATCATGCCTCTGTGGGAGTGACCTAGGGATAATGTGAGAACAACAAGCACAGGTCAGGAAAGTGATTCACACCCATCACAACACACTGTACTGCAACATCCCACAAACCACACTCATCACCAATTAAGTTGATCACAGGACACACATCAGGGAGCTTTGCATGTACACCATCTCCCACACACATTAGCAAACAGAACATACCAGAACAGGCAGCATAGACACACCACACCCACACATCACCAGCAAACATACATCACGCATTGTCTAGCTGCACAAGAGGTTGTTACTCACATTCAAGGAAAATAGCGATCAATGAGCTGACGCCTCTGGTCCACACCTTTTTCCTCCCCACTATCCTCATCAGTGGACATGGGTGGGATGGGAGGCGGAGCAACCTGTTGGTCTTCAGGGTCCATGATCAGTTCAATGTTATTGCGCAAGGCCAGGTTGTGGAGCATGCAGCAGGCAATCACGATTTGGCATACTTTGCCTGGTGAGTATGGCAGGGCCCCTCCGGTTTTATCCAGGCAGCGAAACCTAGACTTCAGCAGTCCAAAAGTACGTTCCACCACTCGACGTGTCCTCCCATGGGCATCATTATAACGCATTTCACCAGGGGTAATAGGATTCCGTATGCGGCTCAGCAGCCACGGCCGGTTTGGGTACACAGAGTCGCCTAGGTGGGGGGATGACAGACACAAATATCATTACCAGGATTGGTGGGAACACCATGCCACACATACAACACAATTGTCCTCACAGCACACTCACCTACAAGCCACGGACTTTCTGGACGCACATTAGCCATCAGTTAGGGGACAATGCTGCTCCGTGTAAGGATGTGTGAGTCATGTGTGGACCCTGGAAATCTGGCACACACATGGGAGATGATGTTGTCAGCCAGGCACACCACTTGCACGTTGATCGAATGGTAGTGCTTTCGATTGCGATATACAGGTTCACGTGCCTGGGGTGGAATGAGACCAATATGTGTGCCATCAATGGAACCCACTACGTGTGGTTTCTGGGCCAGGGTATAGAATAGCAGTCCCCTTTGACTGCTGCCAACTCTGCCGGCCATGGGAAATGGATGTAATCATCCTTATAATGCATCATGGCATTCAGAACATCCCGCAGTACCATGCTGAACATGGATTGGGACATCCCCCCGGCATGACCAACTGTGTACTGGAAAGTGCCTGTTGCGAAGAAGTGAAGTGCCGCCATCACCTTTGCTTTGGGTTTAATAGCTCCTGGATATGTCCTGCGTGGCTGTAGATGAGGTGACAATTGTGCTACAAGCTCCAGCAATCTACGTCGATCAAGCCGGAATTTGCGGATCACCTCCTCGGTAACCATGTCCTCCAGCACAGTGTATGGTCGATGCACATTTGGAGCCCTCCTGTGTGGGAGTAGATGGTAGCAGATGTCAATTGACCAACAACGCATAGCTGTGCCACACTATCACATCTTGACCAACACAATGCAAATATACATGTTGCTGACAGTGATTATATGTGTGACGTGACCAATATATAAGGCAATACAGCTAACTACACACACAATGTTCACCCACAAAAAACATCCTGTGTGCAAACATGTCCAATGTAACGTGCACACATGTTGAAAGAACTGGCAACAACACATGACTGAGGGCCCAAATGTGGACAAGCGTCCCCACAAACACACATGGACGTGCACACACAACACGAACATGGAACACACCCTCCTTGTCTTCATGCACCCATGACCCAACCTACAATGCTGGACATCCTCACATGACATGCATGGGCACACAACAGGCGACACGCATACACAGAATGCATGTACACCCCCATCATTGTTACTTGCACACACAAACCACACACTCACAACAGCTTCTGAATGTGGGTACACACCCTTGATGTACTGTGTAGATGTGTACAAATGGAAACGTGTGTCCGCCAAACCAAGACGTCAACACGTCGCCATGCACATCTGACGCAACTTGGGTGCACATCACTAGCCTTTGTTAACCACTGGCAAGGTCAATAGTATGAGCACACATGCAACAAATGGACATGAATGTCACACGTGGCCACGGGCCATTAACTTGACATAATGATTCTTGCAGCATTCCGGACATGTCCTAACACACATGTACAACTTTGAACATTACATGTGTGCGGAGACATGCAGTGTGTGTACATACGCCATCTGGGGACGCCTTCCACCAACACAGAAGATGATCGTTGATACAGCAATTGTGCATGACATATGCTGTATGGTCAAGGACCATCACGGGCACACCCCGCAAAACGCATGTGCGCACTACCGCGACGGTGCATCATTTGAAACTAATCTCTTACTGGCGTCGCTATGGCGGGGCACGCATTCCGCGGGGGCGGTGCAGGCTAGCACATACTTTTGAATATGCAATTCGAAATGGCAGTTGATACCCCCCTTACAGTCACATTGCAGCACCCACCGCAGACCGCCGGTCCTGGCCGGTCATCCACTGCCGGATGCTGGCCGGGCACCCCCCGCCAGCACCCGGAGGTGGGTGACTGGCCAGGAGCGGCGGTGGGTGACCGGCCAGAACTGGAGGTGGGTGACCGGCCAGGACCGGCGGTGGGTGACCGGCCAGGAGCAGCGGTGGGTGACCGTCCAGGACCGGTGGTGGGTGACCGGCCAGGACCGGCGGTGGGTGACTGGCCAGGACCGGCGGTGGGTGACCAGCCAGGGCCATCCATGCCATGGTAACCTCAATGCACAGGCCGCTCACCCACCGCCAGCACCCGGTGGTGGGTGACCGGCCAGGAGCGGTGGTGGGTGACCGGCCAGGACGGGCGGTGGGTGACAGGCCAGGACCGGGGGTGGGTGGCCGGCCAGGGCCATCCATGTCATGGTGACCTCAATGCACAGGCCGCTTACCCACCGCCAGCACCTGGCGGTGGGTGACCGGCCAGGAGCAGCGGTGGGTGACAGGCCAGGACCGGCGGTGGGTGACCGGCCAGGGCCATCCATGCAATGATGACCTCAATGCACAGGCCGCTCACCCACCGCCAGCACCCGGCGGTGGGTGACCGGCCAGGAGCGGCAGTGGGTGACTGGCCATGAGTGGCGGTGGGTGACCGGCCAGGACCGGTGGTGGGTGACCGGCCAGGTCCAGCGGTGGGTGACCGGCCAGGACCGGCGGTGGGTGACCGGCCAGGACCGGCAGTAGGTGACCAGCCAGGACAGGCGGTAGGTGACCGTCCAGGACCGGCGGTCTGCGGTGGGTGCTGCAATGTGACTGTAAGGGGCGGTATCAACTGCCATTTCATATGTGTTAGCCTGCTACGCCCCCGCGGAATGCATGCACCGCCATAGCGACGCCAGTGACTGATTATTTTCAAATGATGCACCGTCGCGGTAGCGCGCACATGTGGTTGCCGGTGTGTGACCGTGACGGTCCGTGCACATGTAGTCAATGGAAACAGGTTACGCGGGGCGCGTAAGCGCATTAAAAAATAGCGGAAGCCGTGCACCGCCACACCAGGGCGAGTCATTGGCTCTTTTTGAATGAGGCATCCAGGGAAAACCAATTTCTGCAGACGTGTGCCACTGATATGAGCTCAGGGCCCTATATATGTGTGAATTTCTTCAGCACACATTCACTGCTTCCAGCCACTGCTGCCTGCGACCATCACCTCGACCTGCTGCTGCTGAGCTATCCAACAACTGCTGCCTGCGACCATCACCTCGACCTGATGCTGCTGAGCTATCCAACAACTGCTGTCTGCGATCATCACCTCGACATGCTGCTGCTAAGCTATCCAACAACTGCTACTGTAGTGCCACAGTCCTGGACCTTGCCATGCAGAGAGTGCGAGAGATCCGGTCTCATCCCTTCACCGCAGCGGAGCTGGATGTCCTTGTGGACGGTGTGCTCAGCCACTATGAACGGCTCTACGGTGCCCCCGGACAGGTGGTAAGTGCAGTGGGGAACATGTTGGTGGGCATGAGGTGGTCACTGACTCCTGGCTTCTGCAAGCTTGGCGGTGTGCTGTGGGACCTTCACATGTGTTGTACTGAGCATGGCTGGATAAAGATTTGTGTTTCAACGATGTTTGTGAATGTCAAACTGTCCACTGACGTTCCCCTCTTGTCTCCCATCATGGTAGGTCAAGCTGCACCTTCGCAAGGCCGTGTGGAGGACCATAGCACATGATGTACGGGCAGTGGGGGTGTGCAATAGATGACACACACACTGCCACAAGCGCTGGGACGACATATCCAGGCTCAGCAAGAATGTTGCAGAGATGACACTGGGGATGATGCCAAGATTAATAACCCGGCTTGCCCGACGCACCATGACCCCTCTAATGCACCGTATAATTGATGTGATGCATCCTGACCTGTCCGCCCGGCTGAGAGGGGATCAACAGCAAACTAGCGGTAAGCAGACTATATGTGTCTGTGACTTGTGAGTGCATGCATGTATTGGTGCTCAGACACAGTAGTGACATCCGTGGTGCGTATGTTTTGCTGCAATTGCATGTTGGTGCCATTAGTGGAGTGAGCGTTAGCATCCATGTCCGCCAGGTGGACATACCAGTTGATTTGTAGTTGAGGGTTCCAGGACATACCGTTGAGGTCTGTGGTCCCATGGCATTACATGTGTGGTGGTCTGCATGCACTTGCCCTGTTTCTATGATGTACATGTTTCACAGGCACCCCTGGTTCTTTGATATGAGGATGTCTGGTAGGGGTGGTTCGTGTGCAGGATGGGTGCTACATGGTATTCGACTGTAAGGAAAGTTGTGAATTTGTAACCTTCAGTACGTGAGTGTGGCACTTAGGTAAACATCTTTCCCTCTCTTTCAGCTTTGGCCAAGGGCACTGACCCACAGACGACGGAGATGAGTGGTGGCAATGCATCCGGATCCAAGATCACACACACGCAGACTGACACTGAAGAGGGCAGCCCCGGAGAGGGGGACAGAACCGTCCCTGAGGACTCACATGTGGAGACACCATTGTCCTCATCTTCAGAGAGTGTTGGTGAGTCAGCACTGTTGTCACAGACAGGGAGTGGGCAATCAACACCTTCAGTCGGTACACAGCACACAGGGTCCACACTGCCACCAACTGCAACAAGTACTGCTCGTGCTCGCCAGAGTAGGGGGAGCAGAGTTGCCTTCGGTGCAGGCACCGCTGCACCTGCCCCTGTGACATAAAGTGCACTTTGTGCTGAGGCTGTTGATCTGCTGCGACAGCTGTGTGTAGGGCAGACCAACGTGATTAATGCATTCCAAGACCACGATAGGAAGTTGGGGCATGTGGTAGCATTCATGGAGGGGATGCATGGCGATGTTGCTGGTCTCCACAGAACAGTTCAGTCATTAGCAAACACTGTGTCTTCAGCCATTCTACAGTCGCATGGGCAGGGTGCTACTTCAGTTCCCCCATCCACACCACTAGATGTCTCAGGGGAGAGTGAAATTTCAGACCAGGTGTCATTTTCGGGGTATTGCACTAGAAGTAGCCACAGGCAGCAAGGCAGGGCACGGAGGGCACAGACACCATCCCCTAGGACAGGGAAATCTTTCACCGAACACGACATGAGCTACACTGGATTTGACACACAGGATCCTCAAGGGGTGTTGGGGGAAAGGGGTTCACATGTAACACAGGCATCCCCTTCAAAAGGTACTCCCAAGGCAAGGGCACCTCCCAAGTCCAGGGACACTCCCAAGGACAAGGACACTACAAAGGAAAGGGCACCTCCCAAGAGCAGGGACACTCCCAAGGACAAGGACGCTTCAAAGGAAAGGGCAACTCCCAAGAGCAGGGACACTCCCAAGGACAAGGCACTTCAAAGGAAAGGGCAACTCCCAAGAGCAGGGACACTCCCAAGGACAAGGACACTACAAAGGAAAGGCCACCTCCCAAGAGCAGGGACACTCCCAAGGACAAGGATGCTTCAAAGGAAAGGGCACCTTCCAAGAGCAGGGACACTCCCAAGGACAAGGACGCTTCAAAGGAAAGGGCACCTCCCAAGAGCAGGGACACTCCCAAGGACAAGGACGCTTCAAAGGAAAGGGCACCTCCCAAGAGCAGGGACACTCCCAAGGACAAGGACACTTCAAAGAACAGGTACACTATAATGGACAAGTCTGCTCCCAGGGACAGGGCAACGCCCAGGGATCAGGGACATTCCAGAGACAGGACACCTCCTACGGCCAAGGCACATCCCAGGGCCAAGGGTTCTCCCATGGACACGAGCTCCATCAAGGACAGGCATACATCACCCCTGGCTGCCATGAGGCTGATGTTGTTGAAGGAACGTAAAACACATGTGTCAGCGGTGGAGTCCCCACATACCTCAACTCCCATCCACACCCCGCAGAAGCAGAAGAAGGAGTACACTGTTGTTGCATCCCCCATTACATATGATGCAGAGGGCAGAAGGCAGGCCCACAGCAAACGTCAAGCAGGGTCCGGCACGTCCCCAGAGAGCAGACCACCACAAGCACATGATCCACCTTTGATGTCTGATGAGGCCACACCTCTTACCAGTCCAGTCATGTCCAGGGTGCCCCTACATTTCACAAAGAAACGGAGACACACGCCAGTGAGACCTGAACACCCCAATGTCGCTCCAGTACAGCTGTCCCCAGCTCCCAGAGCCACCCTGCCTCCTGGCCCATACAGCCCTGCGGCTCATCATTTCAGTGGTCCTAGTGGCTCAGCTGCAGTTCACTCTCATGTGTCAGATAGGGGCACTGTGTCTGCTGTTCGCTGTCATGCATCATGTAGTAGCACTGTGTCAGTTGTGCCCTCTCCTGTTTCAGGTACTGGCACTGTGTGTGTCAGCCACTCTCATGTGTCAGATGCTGGCATGGTACTTGTTGGTCACTGTACAGGGACATGTCCTTGCAGTGTGTCTGGGTCTATGGCTCATGTGTCAGTCACTAGTGCTGTGGCTGTGTCTCACACTCCTGTTTCTGGTGTTGGCAGTGTGTCGGGGTCTATTGCTCATGTGTCAGTCACTAGAGCTGTGGCTGTGTCTCACACTCCTGTTTCTGGTGCTGGCAGTGTGTCGGGGTCTATGGCTCATGTGTCAGTCACTACATCTGTGGCTGTGTCTCACACTCCTGTTTCTGGTTTCTCGCAGTGTGTCGGGGTCTATGGCTCATGTGTCAGTCACTAGAGCTGTGGCTGTGTCACACACTCCTGTTTCTGGTGCTGGCAGTGTGTCCGAGGCGACTAGTTCAAGCAGTCCACCAGATTCTGTGCTGTGAGGTGTAGCTCCCATCACTCACATGTAATTTGACTTGCTTTCTAGATTGTCCATTGTAACCACCCTTGCATTGTTAATGTCCTTGGGATGGGGCGCTTGACCCACGTACTTGTGTTGCCTCTGATGTACCTGTGCCTTGCCATGGACTGTTGATGCACTTAGCCCCTCTCATGTGCTGCCTCTGATGTACCTGCTCGGTACCATGGACTGTTGATGCACTTAGCCCCTCTCATGTGCTGCCTCGGATGTACCTGCTCGGTACCATGGACTGTTGATGCACTTAGCCCCTCTCATGTGCTGCCTCGGATGTACCTGCTCTGTTATGGACACTGCCCTGTTGCTGTTCTGATACTGCGTTGTGCCCTCTCATGTGCTGCCTCAGATGTACCTGCTCTGTTCTCTGCCATGTACTGTTGATGCACTTAGACCCTCTCATGTGCTGCCTCTGATGTACCTGCTCTGTTATGGACACTGCCCTGTTGCTGTTCTGATACTGCATTGTGCCCTCTCATGTGCTGCCTCTGATGTACCTGTTCTGTACCATGGACTGTTGATGCACATAGCCCCTCTCATGTGCTGCTTCAGATGTACCTGCTCTGTTATGGACACTGCCCTGTTACTGTTCTGATACTGCATTGTGCCCTCTCATGTGCTGCCTCGGATGTACCTGTTCTGTACCATGGACTGTTGATGCACATAGCCCCTCACATGTGCTGCTTCAGATGTACCTGCTCTGTTCTACCCAGTGCCCATGCTCTTGGGTAGTGTAAGATTATACCCCTATTATGTTTAATAAAGCAAGTCAATCATGTGTAGCGGTTTGTCGTTGTCATTCCTGGTTGTGTACTTGAATTGTCGTTCTATTGGTGCGATCGTAAATGCAGTTTCTCAAACATGACACTCCCCCTCCCTACGTCACAGCCCTGGCAGGTACTCCCCTTCCGACAGCAATTGGTGTGTTGGCGTACCTGCGGCGGCGTCGGCGACGGTCCATGACTTGCTGGTGGTGGAGCACGAAGAGTATCGGAAATGCGTGTAGCGCTGGGTCCATGACGGCGATCTGCTTGTGGTGGGTATCTCTGCAATGTGTTGTATCTCCGCTGTGGTGAATTCGCCGTGTTCATGCAGGTTGTTTTTCCGCTGCGATTTGATGTGTGTTTTCCGCCATCGTGATTTGGTGGACGGTCGGAGACGTCATTCCGTACGGCGGTGTCTCTGGATTGGTTACGTCCGCCGCGGGGTCGGGTGTAGTTCCGCAGCAGTGCGTGCTCTTCCGCCGCGTACGGACATTTCACAGTGTTTCCCATCCTAATATGGCGGACGGAGTGACCGCGGCAGGCGGACTGGAAAAAGGCATTTTCCGCCTACTCCAGGCCGGCGGTTGTCCTTCCGTTCGCCATCGTATTCGACCCCTAAATACTGAGACTCTACTTAAATTGCTTAATACCATTAAATCGGGATCACCAAAAGACCCTCTACCTTGCACAATACTTAAAAAGCTTCGCTTACATTTATTTGACACTATCACAGACCTACTTAACACCTCCCTACAAGAAAACACTGTGCCTGCCGAATGGAAACATGCCATGATCCATCCACTGTTAAAAAAGGCTGGAACTGATCCTAATCAGCCCTCCAACTTCCGGCCCATCTCCCTGCTACCCATTTTCTCCAAGATACTAGAAAAACATGTGCACCAAACCTTAACTGAATTCGTCACCACCCAAGATTTACTACCTCCCTGTGAATCTGGGTTTAGAGTGGGCTTCTCGACGGAAACCACTCTATTAGGAGTCACGGAAAACATTTGTTGCCTTTTGGACAAAGGAGAGACTGTGGCCCTTATATTGTTGGATTTAAGTGCCGCCTTTGATTTTGTATCACATACTGTTTTAATCAATGCGCTTCGCTCTCTAGGTATTTGTGGTTCAGCATTAGAGTGGCTCGTCTCCTTTTTGACTGGAAGGACGTTTCAGGTCTTCGCTCATACAGCTTGCTCAGACACTTATGTCTTTGAACATGGTGTACCACAGGGTTCCATACTGAGTCCTCTATTGTTTAACTTGTATATGAGCCCTTTAGCTAAGGTGGTAGAAGAAGCGGGTCTATCAATGTATTCATACGCGGATGACTCACAGTTAATTTTCTCCCTTACATCTGAGAACATGGATGCCCCCTCCACACTCAAACACGGTTTAGTTAAAATAGCAGGCTGGATGCAGGACAACTTTCTCCAACTAAACGGGGAAAAACAGAAGTTATTATATTAGGCAAAAACAAAAGCCTGTGGGGCCCCCAACATTGGCCAAATGAGATGGGCACGCTTCCTGTCCCAGTCCCACAAGCGAGCAATCTAGGTGTCATTAGTGATGACTCTCTTAAGATGCACAAACAAGCTGAAAAAACCGCAACTACGTGCTTTGCCATTCTAAAATGGTTGAAAAAGATATGCTGGATGTTGCCCAGCCAACAAAGAAAACCGTAGTCAATGCCTTGATCACCTCAAGGATTGACTGCGGGAATGTCCTCTATTTAGGCTCAAATAAAGCAACCACCCCTAAACTACAGGTAATTCAAAATTCAGCGGGCAAGCTAATATGCAATATTCCTAGATACACCCCTACTGCCCAATATCTTCGGGACCTTCATTGGTTGAAGGTTGAAAACCGAATCAAATTTAAAGCACTCTGTTTTATGCTCAAAATTAATTCTGCTAAAGCCCCGAAACACCTTATGTCACTTGCCCGCCCATATCTTCCACCTCGATCTCTCTGTTCCTCCACACAAAGAAAGTTTGTTATCCCCAAAATTAAGTTATCCCGTATGGGAGGCAAATCTTTCTGCTACCAAGGGCCCGTGTTATGGAACTCCTTGCCTTTCTCAGTACGCAACGAAGATAACTATTTTAAATTTCGCAAAATCCTAAAAACCTGGCTATTTAACATCAAGACTCTTGTCTCCATCCACCTTATTCATACATCATACAAATTTTGCGCCGGGAAACCCTTTGTGGGTAGCTGTCGCGCGTAATAAATGCAACAATAATAATAATATTAATATTAATAACCAGGTTTTGTAACATTGTATCTGTAAGTTAGCAGTGATGAATGATATCTGAGCAAGATATAAGGAGTCCTCGCATTCTCCCGTCCCAAATTGCAAGAGCTCTGACCAACAAGCCGTGTGTTTCGTAAGGTCATCCACCACTTCTTTGTTTAATAATTTACACAAAGTAGCTCAGGAGGGTGGAGATTTTAGCAATAAATCAACAAGTACCACACGAGTAAAACCAGCACTGCCCCCTAATTTTTTAACCAGAACATCCCTAACTTGTAAGTACTTGAAGAAGTTGGTATTACTAATGCCTGATTTATCCTTAATTGTATCGCAGTGGGGGAAAATCCCTCCTTCGTCTACCAGATCACCGATCACCCTCAGCCCCCTCTGATCCCACTGTTTCATATATCCATCTTTGAAGATATCAGGGAGTAAAACATTATCATATAAAGGAGTATAGCTATTTACCCGACCTAGACCAAATTTCTTCCGGGCAGTTGTCCGTACCTTGAATGCGCCCATCAAAACCTTGAATCTGACCCTTTTAAAATAACCGTATTCAATCTTTCGAAGAAGACAGCCTCTAGGCTCAATACCCATTACTAATTCGTAAATAGACACCGCATCCCCCTCCTCTGTACCAGTTACTGCAGATGTTAAGAGTGTCGCCATTTGCTGTAACATCGATGCCCAATAATACAATTGAAAATTAGGGACAGCCCACCCCCTTGATCTCTTGGAAGAGTCAGGAATTTTAAGGCCCTTCTGGGGCATTGCCCGGCCCATAGAAACCAAGACGTCATCTGAATTAGGGATTTAAACCAACAGCTTTCTACCTCTAGTTGGATGGCCACTAGAGGTAGACAACTGTCCGGAAGAATTTTCCTGCCATAGTTGTCATGATTAATTGACATTCTGCTTTTGTTAATTCCCCGTATAAATCCTGTTCTAATTTCTTATTCTTTCTCTGCTCCACCCAACCGTAACTAGAAGTCTCCCCCTCATCCCTGCCTTGAGAGAGTCCCACACGATATCTGGTCGAGCACTCCCTTTATTTTCCATAATAAATCTGGGAATACAAATCTTTATGTGCTGAATGTATCCACTATCAGAGAGCAATGCCCTATCAAAAGTCCAGCGTAAAACAGGTGGAGGATTAGCCTGCCTGGTTATTTCGAGAACAAGTGGATTATGGTTGGACATGACTCTGGGGTACTTATAAATCTGTCCTATCTGTGCAATCGCTGAAGATACAAAATAATTATCAAGTCTAACATGAAGTCGATGAGGGGCAGAAAAAAAATTATAGTCCGGGTCTCAGGGTTTATGTGTAGCCCCAATATCCAAGAGTCCATGAAGCACACATAAATGTGCGACAGAATTGAATACCTTAGGCTTAAGTCCTTGCTATGATCTTTCCCCAAGATGACCTCCTTGAGGTTTTATATTTATATTAAAATCTCCACAAATTACATGGGGTAGCAGACATTCTACTAACTCAGTATTTAACCAGAGCTGGGTCATCTAGTACTGAGCCATACACAGAACATAAAGTAAACGCACATGCATTCATACAACATTGGGCGATGGCCCATCTCCCCATTTTGTCCGAGCTTAGGCGTGGAAACTTGGCTCTCTCTTTCCAGGCCATAATGGCTACCCCCCGTGTTCGTGTCCCTTGGGAGGTACTAACAAGTAGTTGGTAGCCGGCCAGTTCTGCAACATTCTGACGACACGCTTCTATGTGGGTCTCCTGGAGACAGACAATATCTGCATTTAGATATTGGATATCCTCATTAATTCTGTAAAATAGGTCTGAAGACCCTTGTGATGCCTCCTGCATACTGCTGTTGCCCATTGTCACCCACCACCCCTTTAAAGATAAACAAAAAAGAGAAAAATTACTAGAAAACTACATGAAATCTTAACAGTTGGGAAACGGACAGATGCTCTCTATTTCCCGTCACCCGAACTTACCTGCAAATACTCTTGAGCCTGGATCTCTGAGATGAACACTCTGATCATCCCTCTGTGTATAACTTTAAGATGTGCAGGGCTCATTAAGTACACTTCGCAGCCTAATTTCTGAAAAGGAGTAATTCATTGTCTTAGCCGCCACCTTCTCTCTACTGTTGTATGGCCGAAATCTGGCCTGACAAAGACAGTATGCCCCTTCTCTGAACGTCTGGCTTCAGGTCGGGCCTTTTTAAAGACTGCCTGTCTAAACAGAAAATTGCCCAAAAAAATCAAGATGGCCCTGGGTTTGTCATTTTGATCACCCTGTCCCGTTCTTTTCATCAACATAAGAGGGAATCTGTGCACTCTCTGCACTTCCGAATCCCAGTCCCAATGTTTCAGTTCCAGGATAGCCCGCTTTAATAGCCGCAGGACGAACCCTCGAATATACTCCCCTTCTGCATTTTCAGCTATACCAAGTAGCCTCAGATAATTGTGCCGCTGGTGATTCTCAAAATCCTCGAGCTTCCACATGACTTCTGTTATTCTGGCCTCATTTACAGTTGCTTGTTGCTCTCTAGTCTCGGCACAGGCCTCCAGCACCACTACATGCTCTTCCAGCGTCGTGGTCCGTTCAGTGATCTCAGAACAAGCTTTATTGAATTTCCTTATGGCCCCCTGTAATTTCTTCTTCGCCATGTGAGCTCTTTTATGTTCTTGTCGAGCTTCGATTTGTATTTGTTTGAGAGTGGAATAGAGCAATCTCAGTGAGGGAGAGGACTCGGAGGCGGCATTTGATCCAGAGAATAACTTAGCTGCCTCCAGCTGGATGCCGTCTTCTCCTGGCTCTTGAGCATCTGATTCCAGAAGGACCCCAGAATAGTCCCATTTCATCTGGCCAGAAACAAACCAAAATCTGATTCATACCCTTTAGCTTGAGGAGCCTTTTCGCCAGTGCTGCTCTGATTGATTTTTCAGTGCAGAAGCCCGTTTCTGAGTAACAAGCTCAGTCTTAGAGCTATCTGAGTCCTCTCTAGAATTATCAAGATCCGTATCACCCAACTCGCTGTCATTAGAGATTTCAGAATCATCAGTAAGGGAGTAAAGCGTGTTCCCCTCAGGAGATCCCACTATTTTTAAATCGGTCGAGATAATATTAGACTCCATGAGCATAATGGATCTCCCTAAGTCCAGATTTCCTTCTTGTCCCCCTGGAGAAATGTTGTTGTAAACCTGTTACATCAACCCACCTGGCTGCACAGTCACCCAGGAGCAAGCTAGAAGCACTTATCCCATCATCAGCCTGTTCAGAAAGGGTCTGAGCCAGAGTCTCATTACTCACGCTTTGGAGCATATCATGTTCATCTTTCTATGCTTACTGTTTGCCCTTTCTTTGGCAGTTACTTTCTTGCTGCCGGGTGGTCCGCGTCCTGAGAACATCCCTGGAACCGTCGGTTGCCTGGATTTCCCTCATGCCTCCATGGGACGCGGCTTCCGTGTCTGACTTCTAGCACTGGTCTCCTCTTTCTCACTGCTCGCCAGGGGAGTAGCGTCTTCGCCTTTGCGGTCGACCGTCGTCTTCCGGGAAGGAAGCAGATCTCATGGCCCCCAGTCACAGCCGCTGCCCCGCTCTAGGTCTGGTCCTTGGGGAGCTTAGCTGGTTTTGGAGGCATCCTGCACCAGAACGAGTGGACACCCACGCGGACAAAGAGCTTGCGGAGAGTGTCCATCACCAGGTATGTGAAGCGTCTCGTAATCTGACTGATTCCAGTTCCAAAGGTGTGTTTCATAATAAAGAATTCTTTACATCTTTAACCTACAAGGGTGGAGCGGCACACAAAGCAGTCACACAGCCGCCATCTTGCCGCACACTCAATTTCTGAAAGTGGATATGCACAAAAAATCACCACACTACCGGTTGGGTCTGGTTCACAACCAAACTGAGTTTCTGTAATCTGTACAGGAATTTTGAGACAATGAGATAAAGAACTGAAGAAGCCAGATCATCTTATTGCTAAATGTATTCAATCTTTTATTTTATTATGGAATTAACGTGGCCTACAGGGCATGAAACTGGACAAAGTGAATAGGAGGTTTTAACCTCAGAAGTATATGGCCAAAGGAAACAGTTTTCTACATGATATTGGAACTAAATGAGTATCAACACAGTGTTATGCCCTCACCAACATTTTAGGAAAAAGACATTTCCTAATAGTTTAGTACATTAACATTTTGAATGGACAAAAAGAGAATGACACTATCAGTTACCACCTGTGATGCTGTTACGATTTCTCTATAGGAACTGACATCACTAGTTTCCTGTCAAAACCAGCTTTAAAGGAGAAACTGGATGCATGAGAAGTGACTCCAAATAGAATAAACATGGATAGTAAAAGAGAAATAAATGCTTGCAGAATATGCCTCGTAGTCCTTGCAGCTCTTGTCATTATAACATAACAAATTTGATGCAGGAGGAAAAAAAGCTGCCATGTTTTCTTTTTTAACATTTCAAGGTGCAGAGTGCAAAGTGCAAGTGCAAAAGGGAAAAAAATAGTAGGGCATCCACACACAGCCAATATTTCACACAATACTTTGAGTGAAATGTTACCCAAACTATTTTTTCAATTTTACATCTGCACTTTGTACTCATTACAACATAGTCCATGGTCTTGACAACCAGGTTGCTGTCTGTTGGTGCTATCTTATATGTATTGAGTGCGCGTCTTGGTTGTGAAGGACCCCGACTGCCAACGTCATGTTGGATGTGATGAGTCAGCTGGCTGGGAAACTAGTCCATGGATTACTGACACATTAGGAGACCGTTTAAAGTTTAAAAACTATTCAATCAGATCAATGGGGTGCTGCACATGACTAATGTGCCTTGTTTTGATCAGACTGCGGTTATGTCCTTGGATGCCAGAATGGCATTCAACAGTATCAAATGGAATCATATTTTTGCGACCCTTGGTTGGCTGGGATTTGGTTCTAGGTTTTGTGGCTGGGTAAGGCTTTTGTATCAGGACCCTCTAGCTCTAGGCAGATAGATAGATAGATAGATAGATAGATAGATAGATAGATAGATAGATAGATAGATAGATAGATAGATAGATAGATAGATAGATAGCAAAAGCCCAAGTGAATGCCTCACTGTTCAGAGTCTTTGCTCTGCAGAAGGGCCCTCCTATGTCCCCTATGATACTTGCTTTAGCACTCGAACTAATGGCAGCCTGGGTTAGCCAGGACTCCCCTTACATGGGGAGTGAGTACCAGTTGGGAGTGGGAGGAACAAATTTCCCTTGATGATAATATACTACTCTATGCCACTACACCACTCCTGTCCATCGACAGAATACTACAAATCATTGGAATTTTCGGGGACCACTCTGGGTACCAAATTAACTGGGCCAAGTCCTTGATATTCCCACTGGTAGGAGTGACCCTGAGGCTTCCCCAGGATGCACAGCACCTCTAGAGCAAGGCAGGCTTAAATACCTGAGCATCTATGTCACTCGAGACCCATGAGACTTCTTGTGTAAGAACCTACCCACAGCTGGACAAGCTCCATAGAGATGTGGAGCACTGGCAGGCCTTCCCACTGTCGCTGATGGGCAGATGCCCCCTCTTTAAAATGATGGCATTGCTATACATTCTCCAAAATACTCCCTACAGGCTGCCCCCGGACATCTTTAGAAAGGTTGACCATGAGAGTAGAAGGTTGCTATGGGAAGGGGGTGGCTCCCGTATCGCACTTCGTACATTACAAAGAGGTGTCTATGAGGGGGCTGGTAGTCCCAGACATTCTTAAGTACTATTGGGTCACACAGTTAGTGGCAGTCAATGATTGGGGGTTCGCAGATCGAATGGAGCCATCATATTGAGTTGGCAGGAGGTCATGGGGAGCAGAGGCTACGAGGCAGTTCTATAGAGCGAGCCCTGCCGACATCTACTGAGACAGTAGTACGACTATGACGAGAAGCTACAAAATAGCTGTGCTGGTGGGCAAAATGACGCACCAGACCCCACTATGGGATAGTTATCTCTTGTGGGAGGTTGGGGCCCTTAGCAACTTTTTGAAATTGCCATAGAGCATCTGGGCGACATACGGACAGGACAGGTGATGGTGACCTTTGAGGTCCTGCGCCAAGACTACTGGATGGCGGAGACTAAGTGCTACAGATACCTGCAGCTGGGGCATGCTCTCTGGTGCCATATTCTGGAGGGGGAACAGCTCCCAGAGGCAGTGCCACAGGAGGACTACTTCCGTTTGGCCTCATTGCCAGACACAGCTATCTCCATGATATACAGGAAAATAATGAATAAAGCCCCACAACCACTGATGGCTCAGCGAAAGGCCTGGGAGAGGGACACTGGGACACATGAGGATTATGATTTGGTTAAGGTTGTTGTATGGCTTTATTCAATATAAAAATATCATAAAAGTATCAACAAATCATATCCATCCAATTAAAACAATCCAGTATTAAAAAAGAACAGTATCGCAATGTCATACAATCCAGCGATAAACACATTCATATTGGTTAAGAACAAGTTATACAAAATGTAAAAATACCCTAAAACTGTACATAATAAAAACAATTCATATATCCTAGGATCTACAAATACAAGGGGAGACCTTACTACTGTTCCTGGTTTTTAACAGCATTAGCCTTCAGTAACTTGCTTCTGATTAACCAGACGTAGCCCAGAAATTTAGCTGTCCCACAAATTGTACTAAGGGAGGATGTGTCAGATTTTAAAATACGCAACACCTCCCTATAGTTCCTAGCTCCCAGATTGATACATACGGGTTTCAACCATTTCTTTGTCGGGAGTTTGTACGCCGGACAGGCAAAAAGAAAGTGTGGAATAGATTCTGTGGGAGAAGCTCAGGCGGGGCAGTTGCTACCTTTCCCAACCCTAGAATTCCACCCTACAGTGAAATCACTGAGTGGGAGTGTTCCATGCCTCAACTTCAGGTATAATGCCCTATCTCTCGGGGATTCAATGAAGTCGAGAAAGGGCTCCAGTTTGGCAATGGGTTTGTAGTCAAGGAATTGCTCCGTCAATGTGCCCCGCTTAGAATTTATAGTGGCTTCTATAGTGACCCACTCCCAATAAGCTTTCTTTACTGCCTGTTTTGGCGGCAGAATCTCGCCTTCCCATGCCGCCGCCAGCCCAATGTCCCCCACAAGCTGTTTCAGTTTGACTATCCAAGTGATCTTGTGGGCCGTGTCTAGACAGACTAATTTGCTCAGGGCAGATGCGTAGTTAGACAATTCAGGGGTCCTTCTCAGGTGTACCCAAAATAGTAGGGGGCGTAGCCTAGCTATTTCATTAATTGGGTGTTTCCCAAAGTCATGGCGGAGCGGAACTAGTGGGGTCGATGGAGGAAGTGAGACCAGATCCCTGAAAAACTTGTTTTCTGATCTCACTAGGTCCATGGTGTTCTCAAACCCCCAAAGTTCCGCCCCGTAAAGGGACGAAGGCAGGGCTTTTCCCTCATACACCTTGATAGCCGGGGCTACTGGCCTGCTTTGTGAGAGTCGCTGGTGTCTTGCAATTGCCCCCGAGACTCGTTTGTGGTTAAGCAGCATTTTTGGCAGGTGGGAGCTCCACTTCATCGAGTTGTTGACCCATACACCCAGATAGTCGAAGGCATCGACTATTTCTAATGGGGAGTCATTCAACTTGATGGTATTCCTGAATCGTTTAGATGGAGCCAGTGCCATAAGCTTGGTTTTAGATGTGTTAATACATAGGCCCCTGGAATCACAAAATTGACTAAACCGATCTAGAAGTTTTTGGAGTCCCATTGGGCTTTTTGAAATCAAGAGGGTATCGTCAGCAAAGAGCAACGTAGGGGATTTCTCCCCTGCCACTGTTGGGGCATCGGCTGGGTCCTCCCTCAAATGGTCTACCACCCCACTAACAAAGAGGGAGAACAAAGTCGGGGCCAGAACACAACCCTGCGTACCCCTCTCTCAACCGCTACCCTATCTGTCAAATCCCCCTGGCCGCCCCACCTGATTCTGGCGTAATTCCCCTCATGTAGGCGTTTAATAAAGTCCAGAATCAAGCGGGGAGTGCCTAGGTCGGACAGTACCTGCCAAAGCTTGGCACGAGGGACCAGGTCAAAGGCCGTTCTTAAGTCAATAAATGCCAAATATAGGCTGCCTTTCTCGATGATCACAGATTTCCAATAGTTCGTATAAAATCTGAAGACCTTATCCATCGTGCCAACCCCCTGCCTAAAAGCTGCCTGAAAATGTGAGAGGACATTTTCCTCCTCCATCCACAACCTTAGCCTCGTTAGGAGGACCCTGCCTACCACTTTCAATACTACTTCGATTGAACTAATCGGTCTGTAGTTGGCAGGGTCCTCCCTCTCCCCCTTCTTGTAGATGGTCGCTACCTCTGCTCCTTTCCAGGAATCAGGAACAGGATGGCCACTCGCAATGAGATTCATTACCTGGAGGATGAAGAGGGTCCACCTCCTTTGATCATACAATAATAAATCGCCAGGAATGCCATCTGGGCCCGCCGCCTTGCCTGGCGCTATGCTTGCAATGGCCGATGACACCTCTTTAAGCCCAAATAGATCCCCGGCTTTCGGAGTCGCTATGATAGTTAGCTGGGTCCCTTGAACAGTGGATGTATTCCCTACATCTCCAGAATATAAGCCCTGGAAATTATCGGACTATTGGCGGCATGTAATATGGTTGGGAAGCGGCTCTGCTCCTCGCCTCGTACTTATATTAATGAGCTCCCAAAAAGAGGTAGAGTCCCTCAACAATGCAGCGGATTTGAGCTCCTGCCAGTGTGGTTCTTCCCACAGGCGCTTTGCTTGCTCTATGGTCCTAGAGTAGATCTTTCTAGCTAGGTTAATTTTAGACTAATCTTTTGCCCTGAGGGCCACAGAAAGGTCCTGTCTTTTTTCCCTGCATAGAGCAGTGTACCACAGATTGGTCGATTGTGGAATGTGGGCTTTCCGGTCCCTAATGTCCTTTTTACGAAAGAACTCACCCAGCTTTTCCATCGTTTCCTGGTAAAACCCAGGGAACTTAGAATCCACCGGATCCTCAGAGATGGTATCAAGTAGATCCAGATCCAGGATCCTCTGCTCAATAAGGTCCCCAATGCTTGCTAGTGTCTCTCCCTGATTTGCGACCATGTGCCACCTAAGACGTCAGTTGCAATTAGATGGAGCTACCTCCCTTGTTAACAGCAACGTAGTACTTGCCCTCACAATGGATGTGTTGACCTCCTTTCCTCTAAGTTGCTTGGACAAGGGGTTATGGTCACTTTCAAGACTTGGGATAACCTCCATGTCAATGAGGTCAGCCCATAGACGTAGATCCAGCAATAAATAATCGATGCGGGAGGGAGAACTGATCCTATTAAATGTATTTGCTCCTGCGGGATCAGAGCGGGTCCTGCCGTTGGCTGCCCTTAGATTATGCTCTAAGTCTAAGGTCAGAGCATTGATTTGAAAGGCTCTTGGAGTTTTCTGTTTGGTTAAGGCCATTCAGAGCCTGACAGAGGTGGCAATATGGTTTTGCTTCAGGCTGGTTCTGTTACAGATCTTATACAGGTCAATCTATTCCAGGTTACTTCTACACAAGATGGGGAGGGGGGACTCGACGCTGTGCCTGAGGGGCTGTGGACAGGTGGTCACCTTCCTTCATGTATTGTGGGTGTGCCCGTCAATACAGCTCTACTGGACAGAAGTGGTGCATATAATGACCAGGGTGCCCCCTTGATGCTAAACTGCTTCTTTTGAACGTTATGGGAAAAGAGACATGGCCCAGGTATCCAAAGATCTAGCTGGTTGAGGTGGCAATAGTGGCCAAGCACAACATAGTGTGAGCTTGGGGTGCAGTGATCCCTCCCTGAATTGAGTACTGGGAATCTGACATGGATTGGTGTCAACGACAGGCAGAGCAAGTGATCTACCAGAGTAGAGAGGGCCCCAAAAAACTGGACAAGGTGTGGGGCAACTGGCATGCTTATCAAGGTGACTGATTGGGTGGGGCTGGGAAGTAAATGTAAATGTATGTGTCTTGTAAAGCGCACTGCTGCCCTGAGGCGTCGTGGCGCTGTAGACCGCTGGGGAACCCGTCCTGGCTATCCCTGTGAGATGGTCCCTACTGGGTATCTCCAAGGTGAAACCAGGCATCCCCGGCGAATGTGGGGGGCCGTTGTAGAGATGAGGCAAGCTAATGCCCAGAGTTGCCGAGTGTGATCCCTGGTTAGAGTAGGCACCGAGGCGAGAATTATCGAGCCCGCTGACCCTGGTCCACGACCCTGCCGCGTCGGAAATTGAACCCTGGTCCCGGGCCGTTCTCTGCTTCCGGGTCTGCCGCCTCTAACCAGTGAGCCACACCACTCCACTGGAAGTGAATGCAAGGGGAAGGTGTGTAGCATCTCGATGTTCCACTTGTCATGAAATTAGATATTTGTATTGCGTTCAGACTCTGTGTATTATGATTGCTGCTTTTGTGTTTAAGTTCATGCCTGCTCTCTATCACATGTATGCTGCGTTTCTTGTATGCTCAAAACGAGTTTTATGAAATAAAAAAGAATACAAATTTAAAAAAATTAAAGCAATGGTGTATCATATATAATGCCCCCTAGGTGTATCATATTGAAATATTCAGGAACTAGTCATAGTCAACTCAACTTTTTTTTTAATGTGCTCAATCAACACCCCCTCTTGTAACACAGTGGACCTGGCGCACCTGGTAAGGAGGGCTGTACCTCCATGGGCTCTGTAGGCTAATTAACACTTTAAAGACGTATCTAAGCTTCTGATTGGTTGGGAAACAAGCCTTTCCATGGAAAAGGAGGGCAAGTTCACCATTCCACTAGAGCAAGAGGCCTGAGAACTTTCCCAATGGATACACTGTTCAGTCCAAGTAAAATGGCTGAGAAAAGCCAGAAAGGAATTTCAGCACCATCCACAGCAGCAGTAGAAGCTGAAGGTGAGGAGAAAGTGGGATGCACATGGTAGACGTCGTAGAAGGAGAGACTCTATCATCTGGGTGTTCTTTTCGTATGCGGAAGTTAAGAGAAAGCTCAGCGCCTGGACAGTGACCTGTAAATTCTCTGCTAATGACACCCAAGACTATGCTTATTTGGGATATTGACCATACAAATGCAGACACCTAAGGCCTAAGTATGAGAATTGGGTACATGAAGTGACAGTGGAAGCAGAGGTGGAGTACAGCAGCACTCTCTCAAGGTAGCAACGCGAGTTTCTGACCCTTCTGGAGGAGGAGGTGAACCCGCATCTGAGGATTTTTCACTATATATATTTTATGGAGTGTAAAGTTCATGTCTGGTGTAGGGAACAAAATAGGAAGATCTGAGAGAGAATTGAACACCACATCCAATTTTCCAATGAGGTTTAAAAAAAGTGGAAGTGCCTGTTTGCTACTACAGTTGAAAATAAGTTTAAAACACAAAATAACCCCTCAAACACGTCTTTTGAAAACCACACACCAAAAACAAGCAAGCATTGAAAATGCAATAGGTCTCGCCTTTGATTAAGTTAAAGCCTTTTGCTTTGCTAATGGTATTGTATAGCAAAGCAAATGGCTTTAACTTAATGAAAGGCGAGACCTATCGCATTTTTTATGCTGGTCTCAGATGGCAGCTTTGGAGCACTTTCACTTGTCACACATGGAAATGAACACACAAATGGGCAGAGTAGAGAGAAGATAAAAGCAATGTCTGTAACCAGGAGAGGGAAGCAAGCTCACAGGTAAGGTGGCAGAGATGGTCTACCCTATTTTTATATGTTTGTTCTGTGTCGTTTATCTGTGTTTTATTCCTTAAAGGCTAGCGCGAGTCCAGCTCTTTCTTCCTCCCACCAGTGGGTCGAAAAGCTCCAAAGTTTATAGATCCAAATTGTAGATGCTACACAAAATACCAATAAATAAACAAATACATGTATAAATGAAGAAGTGTGTCGAGCTTACAAACACTGCCGTGTGGCGTATCTAGCTTTTCTTCTATCGCTCCAACAGGCGAAGCCATCCCGAAAAAAAAACTAAGCATACTGCTGTGGGTTGGAGGCCATTGAAGACCGTGATGCAGGGCTGGCATTGACCAGCAGCACCCAGTAGCAGAAGGACGAGCAGCTGTAGACGATGGCGCACCCGCTCACCACAGGCGACTGCAGTAGCGAAACTGCTGCTATACAGATCTCCAACCCCCACTGAGCAGGTATTATAAAACTGAAAAGCACCCAGGGGCACTCAGCCCCGGTGGACAGAGCCGCTTGCAGGGGAAGGGCAGCGCGGTCACAGCGCCAATAAGCATGCCCATGAGCTGGGAGACAACGGACATCGAGAGGGGGCGGGAACAAAAGGAACGTGGGAATAGGAAAGTAAACAAAGCAGCGCTAGCGTGCTGCTTCTGGAGCAGTCAAGGGTTCTTTTCCGGTGCAAGTCAAAATTACTGCACACTATTTAAATTAAGCGTTACAATACTGTAGTTAGAAGGTGCTGCTTCCGGAATAGCCGAAAGTTACCAACTGGCTAAAGAGCCAATAATAAGGCTGCTAACAAATAAAAAGCCAAAGTTAACCAATGGCAAGCAGCAAGAAATAACAAAGCAGTAGGCGGAGTTTCAGCACCCTTATAGACTACCAGATGTCTCAGAGAGACAGCGCATGCGCGCTGCCAAACTGAGACCTAAAAATGTCACAAGCGGCCCCTGGAACATTTATCGCAGTGGTGCTTGTCGCTCTTATGAGGAAAAAACAACAACACACACACTTCAGGACAACCTAACTGAATCCAATAGTGATCCAAGACCAAACATTCTGGACCACAAAGCAAAATTCACTGTTTCCAATTTCATTGATATTCATAACTCTAGAGAGGGGGCCAGGCCAGCTTAAAATGTTGCTGTGTGCCACGGATTCCTAGTGGTACCGTGTGAGTTTTCTTTTTTTAGGGAGAGCAGTGCGCTTGCTAAAAATAAGCTACATGAAACTAAAGGGACATTTTCAGAAATATTGCTGCCATATTCAAAGTTTCGCCCAAGCATCAGCGCCCAGTAGGGCTGGGGTAAAGCCAGTCACGTCATGGGCAAGGATTGCATCTGCCTGAGTTGGTTTGGTGCATGGACTGCCGGCCTCAAGAGCACTGCGCGCCACTAGACTTGGGGAGTACCTGGGCCGCCATGTAGCGCCTCGAAGCTTGCAGTGTCGCCACACTCGCGATCCAGGTGAACGGCCAAAGAAAAGTCATTGTACAGTGTGGCAGTAACAACCCTGTTTGTACGGTGGACGCACGATGGGTGCTGATGGGCGGGGGGAGGTGGACGGGCGTGAGATACATGCCAGGCACTTGACAATAGAAAGATGAAACCAGGTGTGCCAGGTTGGGGGGTGAGGCATTTGACCCATGCACACATGTTTACAGGGGGTAAGCAATAAGTAATTACAGATGGGCAAGCGGACACTGCCCACGAAGGGTGCCAGCTGTCCTCTGAGTGCTAAGTATGCATATAGAGAGAAGCGGCGATCACCCTGCCAAGGTCTGCCCATTGCCAGCCTAGCCCCAACCCCACCCGCCTTAGCTAGGATCCGTATCTTGGCGGGAAGCTTAGATAGCCCCCCTGAAACAGCATTGGGGGAGGAAAATTGGACTCATTCAGTACACATGGTAGTGGCGGAGGTGTACACAGGTGGCTCCCCACTTAACCCCCACCCCTGGCTCGGCTTCCCCGAGACGTGTACAGCCGGGACAAGTACGCCACCGCCTGCTAGGGTTCCCAAAGCACGCGCAGTGTGCCCTGTCTGGTCTTAAAGGTCAGCGACGGAGCCAAGTTAATAATTAAACAATTAACAGGGGCCGCAGGGAGTGGTCACTGAGGCGGGCAGAAGAGGGGCCGCAGAGAGAGAGAGGGGTCAATTAGGCGGACAGAACAGGGAGCAGTCAGTCAGGCAGATAGACTCTCGTCATAGGACCCAATCTTAATGGTGCGCAGTTGCAGACCATCAGAGTGTGGACTCCATGACCCTCTTGCATCTAATTTGGGACCCGCCCCATATAGGATGCAAGGCCCCAACAAAATTCTCATCTCAGCCCTCAGTAGTGTTGCAAAATGGTGGCTGGGAGTGCACTGTTTTAACATTCAGGTCTTAGCACAGAGCAAAGGAGAAATTTGGAGGGAAAACAGAATTGTCACCAAAGAATGAGAGGGACAAACTACAGAGGTTGGACTGCAAATCCCACAATTCAACACACTAAATGGAGTCAATCATGGGCAGGGAAAATCACAAATTTAAAACACAACACTGTGAGAAGTTAGCCTGGCATATGATGTCCACTATTCTAGTGGGCACCTTGCACCAGCCTAATCGATCCTTATTGATGGTGGTTGTAAAGTCAACCTTATAGACAAGCTATCCTAGTGGTAGCATGGACCAGCAGTCTTAGGCTAAGACTTCAGAGAGCATGTGAAGCAAGCTATTTTACCAATTATAATCCCTTGAATACCAAATTAAAGGACACCACACAAGGTATATATCAAATATATATGTATTTATTCTAAACACAACCCTTATGCACTCTTTATGAGGTCAGAGGTAAAAGTACATCACAAGTTACTCAATTAGCATACGATAAGTTGCACAAATACAGTTATGCCCTAGGGGCCTCACATGCCATATACTAAAGAAGTGGTATAAGAACAACGTGAGGGTTAGGCAGCAGGCCTAGGGCCTGTAGAATCGCTGGGGCTACACTAAACAACCAAAGGTTAGGAAGTAGGAGGCCCACGGGAGACGCGTGCAGTGTCTAAACACAGTCGCGAGTTACCATTGACTTATAATGGGAAACAAAGAAGTTACAAAGTTACTGTTTAAGGACACTTCCGGATGGACTACGATAAAACCCCTTTAGACTAGGACACTTTGAGAGTCAAGACCCACGGGAGCACCGGAGTACTGGTGTTACCTCACCCAGGGAAGCCGGGTGCATAGGTGCCTTTTGGTGTCGGGTTTCGTCGTCGTTTTCTATGAGAGCTGCAAAGAAGTGCTGCAGGCGACCAGAGGAAAAGTGTCAGGTGGTTCCAAGGGTGGATCGGTGATGTGAAGAACCTGAAAGCAGAGGGGACAGAGTCTGGTCACTAGCCAGTGACCAGGAAGGAACCAGGAAGGAACCAGGCGATGTCGCGTACTTGAAGGTGAAGAAGGTGAGCTTGTATCTTCAGGCACGAGGTCCAGGAGGCATCGACGATAACCAGGCACTGGATTCCAGCTGTCCCACAACAGATCTCGTTGACTGCAGTGTCAGTATCTGGATTGGACCCAACAAGCCTTGGCAACCGCAACCACGCAGGATTTCAAGATTGGCTCTGTTGCAGACCAGCAACGTCTGTGGTGCTTCTCCTTTGATGGGAAGCTGGAGCAAGCCTGGAGCAATCAGAAAAGCAGTTTAGTTGAAAAGAAAAGTCTTCAGGGGGCTCACTAGCCAACGGGCAAGAAACCAGGTAGATGCGTCAAGCTGAAATGCAAGAGCAGGCCCCACGGGGCACTCGTGGAGTGTGGAGGGCTGAGCTTTGGTGCAAATGGCGCTTGGGTCTGGGGCTTCTTGTATTCTAATGCACAACTGCGAGGGTACCTCGGTAGTTGAGCTGTTAGCAAAATGCAGGATGTCCAGGGTGTCCGGTTCCACGTCTCTCGTGTCCGCCACGGGTCTCAGCTTTGCTGTGGATGTGGGTCGGAGTCAGAGAAGTCTGACAGTCTAGTTCCTGTGTCGCCGAGTCTTCGGGTTCCGTCAGGAGCATCAACAAAGCAGATTGCCAAGTTACTGGTGGTGCCTGTTTGCACAGGGTGGTCACTCCTTGACCACAAGGGAGATGTCTTCCATCTTCTAGTCAGAATAGAATGTTGAAGGTCCAAGAGTTCTGAAACAAAGTTTCTTTCCAGGATAATCTAAAGTCCTGGGGACACAGCTCCTATACTTATACTAAGCTAAGGGGTTGGATTACCTGCCTAGGTCCCTCCTATGGGTGGACCTGAGAAGGGGGTGGTTACACCCCTTTCCCTTTGTCCAGTTTCGCACCATAGCGGGGCTGGAGTGCCCCAGCAACTGGTTTGAACCGGGCTATGCATGGAACACCTTGTGTGCCCCAGGCAGTGTCTCAAAAAGCATCTGCTGATGCAGCCCTCCCTGTCCCAATACACATCTGCCCGTCTGGACAGGAAACCTATTGTCCAGGCCTCCCCTGTCAGAGTTTCGTCCAGCAGCAGGAGGTCAGACTTGTGTCTGTGGCAGCAGCATCCATTTTGTGATGCTAGGGCTCTGTTTAACTTTAACCGGGTAAAGCAGTAACATACATGTCTTTTCCCTCTAGAAGGGTGGAATGCTACCCCCATTGCCAGAATTGGCGGGGGGGGTAGTATTCCAAAGTGTTTGACACCTTACACGTTTTGATAAAGCCAAACCAAAGTTAGCATTAACCACGAGGATTATAATGCACTTAAGAGTATATGGTATGGCTATATCATAGAACAGCTATAAGGAGATGGTTCCGAGAGCTGCAGAGGGGCTCAGCTCATGCTAGGGCACCCTCTCACATAAAACCAAGCACTCTGCCTCCAGGATTGTCGAGGCCTACCATAGGAGTGACTTATAGGAGCATACGTGTCTATATGTATAGGTAGATATAGATATACTATTTCTAAGTAAGGGGTGATTACACCACCTTACCCAAGCTGAGTGATCAGCATGTGGTGTCAGTGTGGAGGGCCAGCCATGGGTGACATAATACATGCTGCAGCCCCTGGTAGGTCCTGGTAGGCCTTGGATGCACCTATGCCCTGGGTACCTATGGTAAACTATACAGGGGCTCACAAAGGTGGCCCAATTCCCAATCTGGTATGTACCTAAAGTACATGGTATCAATTTAGAGAGAGAACAGCTGGGCTGTGGGTCTGATTAGCAGGCCCACAGCCACACTAAAGTCGAAAAACCAGAAAATCACAGCAAAAAGTGGGGGTGACCAGAGGAAGCAGGTCCTACTCTCCTACAAACACAGGTGATAAAATATGCATTACAGGCAGGCTAAAATTAGGTAACTAAAATTACGAGTTAAACACAGTCAGGTGACTGACTGTATGCACTTCCACAGTTGGGCACTAGGCAAGGCTTAGGCATGCATACTAGTGACATTGGTGGGTCACAGCTGAGTCGGGAGCCAGGAAGTGTAGTTATTTAAAAAACTATTACTACTCTCAGGCCAAAACGAAATAAGTCATTACCCCAAAGTGGTCACGATCGCCGCGCCGCTACCTTTCCAGGACCGCACGCAATGCAGCCAGCGGCACAGATGAGCTTGGTTCTCAGCTACTTAACTTATAACATAGAATCAACACCCAAAAGTCAGTACTAAACCTGCTAACTCGACAGCAGCACCTCCGGGTATTGGTTAGGCAAGCCTAATTCTGAGGCACTGCAACAGGCGCTGTAATTGTTATTTCAAGAAGCGTTGGAAGGCTCATCACTTAAATTACACAGCTGAGTCCTCCCTTTTAACCTGCACACCTGACCCACACCTAACGGGCATCACCCCTGGCCGCTGTCCTCCCACACCCTGCTCTCCCCCCACACCCTGCTCTCCCTGTCCCCACTCTACCTGTTGCTGAGCCCAGCATTTCCAATATGCAAGGATTCAGTCCCCAGATGTTTTGGCTCAGGGTGGGACTCTCAAGGCTGGTCGCGGGGTCGGTCCTGCCATTAATCACCGCAAATGCGGGGAAGAGTTGAGGCCAAGAATGCAGAATCACCATTGTAAGAGCGCCGGTATCCACTGGCCACTGCACCATAGCTCAGCAAGGAGCCTTGAGATGGGCTGTCGACTGTTAACACAATACTTAAGCGCGAGGTGGTGGACATGGGATCAACACATGGGTGTAGGAGGAAGACAGGCATGGGCGTCCGCAGAAATGTTTCCAGGGGGGGGCACATTTTTAACTTCATCACCATCCCCCTTGCACCCTTCTCCCCTCTGCCTTGCACCCTTCTCGCCCTCCCCGTTAAACCCTTTTCCCCCTTGCACCCTTTCCCCCCTCCACCTTGTACCCTATTCCACCTCTGCCTTGCACCCTTTTCTACCTTGCACCATTCTCCCCTCTGCCTTGCACCATTCTCACCCTTCCAACCTTCTTCCCTCTGCCTTGCACCCTACTTCCCTCTGCCTTGCACCTTTCTCCCCTCTGCCTTGTGCCCTTCTCCCCCTCCGAGTTGCACCCTTCCCCCCTCACCCTTGCACCCTTCTCCCCCTCCGACTTGCACCCTTCTCGCCCTCTGCCTTGCACCCTTCTCGCCCTCCTCCTTGTACCCTTCCCACCCAATGGAGGGGGCTGCTACATGGAACAATGGCACCATTTCAAAAGCATGATGGACTAGGCCCGGCCCTGACTGGGCCCACACCGGACGCACTGGAGATCCGGGGGGGGGGGCAAGTGCCCCCCCCTTACCCCTCCCCTGCGGACGCCCATGAAGACAGGGATCAGTAAAACCCAGAATGGTTGAAGTAGGAAGATAGGTTGCGGCAAGCTCTATATAACAGTGAAAGCATTTTTATAATGAAGCAGAATAAAGAGAGTTCACTCTCCAGGCTACACCCACTTTGCACTCGCAGTGGCTACAACGACTCCGTCCTCGGAGGTTCAGCAGCTGCGTGGAGAGGCTGGTGTGCTCCTATGTGCTGAACAACTCATGCACAACGGCCTGCGGGGGGAGAACAGTTCACTCAACTGCTGCCGTGCCCTGGTGCGGTAGGTCGGCTCCCTCCGGTGCGTGATTAATTAATTTACATTTACTGTGGTGCCAGCATGCTGAAACTTTCACTCCAGCTACTGGCTGCAGCAGGACGTGTGTTCTGCAATACTTTTCCTGACATGACCTCCTGACTTTGAGTCACGGAAGTATGAATGTAACAAATTGCGCTGCCGGGGGCGAATTCTAGTATACATCATGTTACATTGTAACAGAGTAGCAGCTATAGCTGCAGACTCTGAGCCGGCCCCGGGAGCAGAGTGCAGGACACGCTGCTACTCATCCTTTAATCTTTAGTTTCAATACTGCTCAGTGGTGCGTGACTACTAGCGCTCCTGCTTGACAGCTCAGGAGGCGCTATTACGCGTGACAATGCATTTCAGTGCGGTGATGCGGACCACCACACTGAAATGCGTTATTCTAATGCATGATGCGTGATACTTGGCAGGACGGTATGGTACCTTCTTCAGAGCCAAAAAGCCGAACTAAACACTTAAAGAAGTGAAAATTATTTATGTGTATTTAGTCGATAAACCACGGTAGATCGGACCCAAGACCTCGAAAACCGTGATATTACAAACATTGCTGACAATCGAAGGGGTCAAACTAAAGAGCCAAGCGGCGAGTAACAGTCCCCGGTTCAAGCACCAGCAAGCACTAGATGCCACATCACATATGAAGTGTGCCAAACGAGATAGCGCCGCGAATAATAGGGTGGAGTATCTGTAGCTGAATCAGCTAATTATTAAAAACAGAAGGGGCTAATGTTTGAAGGGTAAACCAAATAGATACAAAAATCCAGGTGACTGAAATTCAGCTCTCGTCTACAATATGTTGAGGAAATAGATACATTGAGTGCTTCTCTTCGCAGGGTGCTTGAGTAGTTATTTCAAGATATGACCATTTCTAATAAAGCAAAGCATTCATAGAGCACGAACTGTAAATTGAGTTACGTTGACAACACCTGAACAATCATAGCAAACTACGGGTAAACTTGAATAATTTTCCTCCCAGATAAACAGCTCGATGCAGTCAATGGAAAGTGAGTTCCGTTTGAACCATTTCTTTTAATAACAACACTTTTCCCATATAGCAGCATCTTCGTAACTGGAGATCCTACCTGAAAAGATTACTAACGACTGTGAGCAATACACGGAAAAGTGTTGCTAACCCCAACAGTATATATGCACGTGGAGTCCACCATCACCCTCCCTCCTAAACAAAACAAAAGAGCGCGGGCGCTGGAGCTGCCAGTAATGCCAATAGGGACAAAAGGCGCTCGCTGGACCCTGGAGCTATGACCTCCTATGTTGGACGCTGTGCACACCAAGGGCTGTAATATAGGCTGTGCGCAGTGGCGGAAAGCAGCGTGCTGCACCTGGCATCTGCCTCCGTAACCAGCAGCGCAGAACTCAGTAGTACGCAGCGCTGACCCATCGCCTGTCTCACTACCCAAGTACCACGAGCGGTCCCCGTGGTTATGTTCGAGCCGCAAGTACACAAATGCCGCTCTCTCGCACTGCACCGCCGCTGCCTTCAAAGCATGCTGCTCGGGCTGGCATTCTAGTAGGATTCAAACATGAACTGTGAGCACTGTTGAGATGCGGCAGGGCTCTCGCGACTCTACGCCAGGTGTAGGGGCAACTGCCTTTGGACCCTGCACCAAGACCCTCAATGCATACCAGGCTTTGGTGCAGGGTAAACTAGGCGGCTATGCTCCTCCCCTCGTTATTTGCTCCAGGAGTACGGCTGGGCTCTCGCTACCTATCCCTGCAGCAGACGAGTCGGTGCATCTAGGCAAAAAAAAGCTGTTGAACCACCCTACATACACCAGGAGCACGGCGACCGCTGTGTACACCCCCAGCAGTACATAGGCAGCTCACGTAATCCTTCGGAAGCTGTATCCTTACTTAGGTGTACATGTCCAACGCTTGTTAAAGTACCGACTGGTGAGACTCCAACATTGCATCGCACCCATCTATCTACTGGTTTCGTTTACCACTACAGAAAAAAACTCATCTACTATGACTGCAGCCTTAAAACGGCCTTGGAAAATACCCTCACATATCACCCCCCTTGAAGAGCTTGCCTCAATACTTCAACATTTGATCTTAATGTGAGAGAGCTGGTGAAATCTCAGTACCAAACAGGTAGAGAGGGAGTTTCCGGTTACTCAGCCCAGCATCATCCCATATTTTAAAACAGATTTTCCAACAAGAGATTTATTTACTGAGTGTGAGGAGGCATCAATAGTCAAAATTAAGCGGGACTCTAGTTTCCGGGTATTTGCTTACACGTGTGACAAGTCAACATCTGGACCGCCAGAAGCACACGTGCGGTCATACAGCTCAAACAAAGCGCCGGTGGTTAGACCAGTAATGCTGACCCTTAGGAAAAAACACGCAAACTATTGTTCTGGGAAAATTGTTGCTAACACTAGCGTCAAAGCGATAGACAAATACACGTTAGCATTAAAAAGGGGACGGCCGGACAATTAGCGGGAAAAAAATTCATGTTAGTCAGCCCAGCGGCACTTTTCAGCCTCTAGAGGTAAAAAGAGCTTACAAATAAATACACCTCTAAGGAATAAATAAAAACACTGGAATGCAGACTGGATCTGCAAGGACCAAGTTCAGCTCAGGTCAACAACCCCCCCTCAAACTCCCCAATAGCCAGGATGACCAGCCAGAGTCCGAGGGGAAGAGGACAGGCAAAACCAGAGCCTCATTTATGAAAAGTGGTGTATCGCTGGGGAAAAACAGTGGTGCAGCACTTCTCATTGCACCATCCTTGCGACACCATGGCGGCCGATGATTGGAAGCACCGAGAGTCCCCGTGGCCTGGAGGTCTTGCTTGGCCCTGCGACTGAGACCCAGAGTGGGAGGCGCCGGTGCTGTGGAGTTACTGCGGCCTGACAGTGGAGGCAGGCCACATCGGGCTGGAGCCTGCAGGCCACGGCGGTATACATTGAAGCGTCGGCGATCGCCCTCACCTGGTGGCAAAGTCTGGCAGGTCGCATGGAGACACATTCCTGACCTGTGTGAGAAGACCAACTCTTAAACAAGGAGTATCAGAGGGAATTGTCACCAGGCCGTCCTCCACTCACACACTTTACAAGACAACAAAGCCTGGTTACGAAGAACACGCAATCACTTTGCACATTCTTTATGCAATGGGTATCAGGTTTACCTCCTGGGTATGGCTATGCTGATTTTCTTTTGTCATGCCACCCAAAATGTGCTCAATTGTATGGAAATGATCAACCATCTAACAACACCCCAACTATCATATAAATTAAAGGTGGGCAAATAAGGAAATCAAGAAAAATGTGAGGTGGGTCAGAAAGTGCCTCACGTAAGCAACGTCCACTGAGCTGCTGGTAGGTACTCAACAGTTTGCTCACTTTATCATCATTGGCACTTTCGTGATGAAAACAAAGAAATGTAACCTAACTCAAAGTATTGTGAACATTTAACCCATAAATGAGAAAGGTGTCTAAATAATGGTGTCAACTATCTACCATCTAAGCCCTGTGATGTGTAAAAAGATTCAACTGCACTCCCCATTAAAATAGGTTGTGAACATCTACCATACGTATTTTTAATTTTTAACTCGTGTTCACACCCAATTAAAAAAGCGGCATGTTTAGAGCATTTTAACGTGAACAGCCAACATGTTTCAATGCCCTAAAAGTTTTCCGCAATTTCATCAGGGCAGGGGGAAACATCTCCACCTCAGTAGTATGCTGGACCAGGTAGCTGCCAGGTAGACGCCTACCAGCAACTCACTAGGGAGGGACTAGCCCTCACACAGCTTAATGCAGCAAAAACGCCTGCACCGCCGACACCGGGCGTTCGCGTTTCACTGCGTAACATGAACGCCCGGTCCCGGCTGGACAGGGAGTGGAGGAGACCTGTGGGTCGTGTTGGACCTAGGCCTAGCGCCTGTGGGGGGCACACACCATGCCCTGAGTAGCCCCTGCACTGCGGTGGACCCACATCACCGAGGACACTGCACAAGACTGGTGGGGGACTCCATTAACTGGCTCAAGTTGCTGATATCGGCCGTTGGTGGCAGCGGGCACCAGAGGCACGGGGGTCGGTTTGGGCCCAGGCCCTTGGGCATGTAGCTTGATCTGCCGTTACTCGCTGGGGCTTTGGGGAACATGGAATCTGGTCACCACTTAGATCGGAGGAGGCGACTGGGTGGTACTGCGTTTCCTTGCCCCCTGTTAGTGTGCTTTTGGGTGTATGGGGGATTTTCCACAGTGCCCCGAACAATGATTCCTGGCTAGCATACATCCTGACTGGAAGAGAGGGGCCGGCTGGCCACCCTTCACGGCATCGCATGTCATACATAGTGCCTGGGCGTCTGGCGCAACAATGGGCCTACTGCACACAGGGGCAGCGTCAACACGTAGCCGCTCCTCTGTGTCAGTGGACCTAGCTGCTGGGTGTTGCTGGCCACCAGGGCAGGTGACAGCAGACACCCTGGACTCCAAACTAGACTCTATACTTGCGGCTGTGGAGAAAATAGGTACCTCCCTCAAACAAATGGGCACTTTCCTTGAGGGCCGCATCGACAGATTCACAGTCGACTTCACCCTGGAGCGCGCAGATCATCGCAAGCTGACTGACAATCTACATGACATTGAGCAAGAACTGGCCGAAGTCCACCCTATTACACCGACCGCAGCGTTGGACGTACAGCAGCTAATAGCACTTGTGAAGTCACTAGAAAGAAGAGCAGAGGATGCGGAGGGTCTTTCCTGGTGGAACAGCTTGTGGGTAGTTGGTCAGCTCGAGGGAGCAGAAGGAGCTGATGCAGTGGCATATACTGGGACATGGTTGCGTGACTTACTGCTAGCAGGTGCACTCTCCCCATTCTTTGTTTTGAAGCGGGCCCATCGAGGGCCGGCAAGCCGTCCGCCACCGGTGACAAGTCCTAGACCCTCTCTCTTCCACCTCCTACAGGAATCGTGACACTGTCCTGAGGGAGGTACGCAACCTGGGGGAGGAGAAAGTGGATAACACCACAGTACTTTTCTTCCTTGACTACGCCACAGCGGTGCAGAGGGGATCTTTTTAGTGGTTAAGTGATGCCGCTGGGAGTCGGGCATCAAATACTCCCTCCTCTTTCCAACAAGGCTGCAAGTGGTCTCAGATGGTAACACGTGATTCTGTGACACCCCTGAACTGGTCTGGACCTGGCTGGAATCTACTGGTCTGTGGACAGGGAATGAAGGGTCTGTGCAACAAGCTGTTATTCGAGGAGCCAGCCATAGTAGGAGGGGTAAGAGGAGCAGGCGTCCCCCGCCACAACTACAAGCTACCCCCAATCTGGAGCAGGTTATACAAAAAATGTGGAAGGCACTGCATACGGCGGCGACGATGCCCGATTGCACTCAGAGACAGGATCCTGACACTTCCCCTGAACGCTCCCACAGCGACGATGGCTTCATTGTGACGTGGCCATCCAGTGCAGAGTATTGAGAATATTGGCCTAATCCCTGCTGATGAGGGGTAAATACCCCGAAACACGTGTACAGGGATGGCGAAGATGTGAAGATACGCGAGAATTCGAAAGAAGATGCATCGCAGAGAACAGTACTACAGTTACCATGGTCCTTAGGGGTGATCCCGCTGGTGTACTAGCAGTGTGCGACCCCATTTTGGTGAATGTTTATGCTCCTTGGAGCTTTGAGCTGAAGAGCTCGGGACCCCGCACCTGCGCGCCTTTGTGTGATACTATACCTGGTAATATTTGGCAGCACGCAGCAACCCCAGAAGATAAGAAGATGGCCTAATCCCTGCTGATGAGGGGTAAATACCCCGAAACACGTGTACAGGGATGGCGAAGATTTGTAGATACGCGAGAATTCGAAAGAAGATGCATCGCAGAGAACAGTACTACAGTTACCATGGTCCATAGGGGTGATCCCGCTGGTGTACTAGCAGTGTGCGACCCCATTTTGGTGAATGTTTATGCTCCTTGGAGCTTTGAGCTGACGAGCTCGGGACCCCGCACCTGCGTGCCTTTGTGTGATACTATACCTTGTAATATTTGGCAGCACGCAGCAACCCCAGAAGATAAGAAGATGGCCTAATCCCTGCTGGTAAGGGGTAAATACCCCGAAACATGTGTACAGGGATGGCGAAGATTTGAAGATACGCGAGAATTCGAAAGAAGATGCATCGCAGAGAACAGTACTACAGTTACCATGGTCCTTAGGGGTGATCCCGCTGGTGTACTAGCAGTGTGCGACCCCATTTTGGTGAATATCCAGTGCAGAGTACGTAGTCTCCCGGATATGACTCCTCAGAGGGCAGATGTCCTAATTTAAGGTTGACTGGTTGTGAGTCTGTCCTTCTTCCGTGGTTCCAGATGGCTCCGGAGAGTCTCTGGCTTGCTGCGGTTCCCGGTCTCCAGCTTTCTGTTACTGACGTTCCGGTCGACTGAGGTCAGCACTTAGAGGGGATCAGGTTCAGTCGTTACCCAAAGGTAATGGAGCAGTTATTCAGGTGAGTGATGCATGACAGGGGTGGGGGTGGGGGTCTCCTTGGTGCTCATAGCTACAATGACAGGGGTCCATGGCATTGTTGACCTTGCCAAGGAGGAATTGTGGGAGTTCTTCTATTATCCAAGGGTCTCAGCAGCACTTTTACACTTTTGGAATGTCACTATTTTAATGTTCCAGTGGTGCAATGTGCCCCAGCATATTTACAAGGCAACGGAAAGCCACTTTGCGTGGCTTTTCATGGCCTTGTAAATATGTACGTCACTCACACAAATAACTGTGTGAAAGGGGCGTTCCATTGGTGCTGCTGTGGGCGTCCCCACCCAAAACCCATGGAATCTGAAGCATTTCCAGATGAACGAGAAACTGTAAACCTGGAAATGTGTCAGAATCTAACACCACACCAAGGGTGGCGTTTGGGAGGCGAAACAAGGATAAATGTTATAATTTCTCCTCTTCTTTCCTTTTTCTATGTGTGCAGCCCTCTGCAGCACACATAGAAAGAGGAAATCACCTGGATTGATTGATTTTGTGCAGGAAGGTGTTCCTTCCTGCACAACATCAATCAGCTCTACAACGCAGGCACCCTTGCACCATGGGACAAAGGTGCATGCATTTACGCATGGCAGCCATTGTGCGCCAAGATGCACCAACGTATCTTATTGGTAAGGTGCATTGCTGACCATTTGTTTTGTCGCAGGGCAGCGCGGCAAGATTCCTTGTAGCACTGCCCTGCTTCACCAAAATGTTATGTTATGCTATGTTATGTTATAGGAGCTTATATAGCGCACAGCTACCCCAGCAAAGGGGCATGCCAGCGCTTCCAACAACAGAGAAACAGAAATGAATACTACAGCGGGAAGCTCTAACTTAACAACGGCCATATAAACCTCTTAAATGAGGCCTCAAGTGTGTTTGCGCCATTTTTAAGACAAGCTAATTTCTGACATTAAAAAACTGCCTCTAATGGGATTTAGCAGCAGTTTTTCTTTTTTAGCGACGTACAAGGAAATCCTTGTAAATATCATGTTGTCTGTTTTGCAGCAGTTTTTACGCGGGAACGCCTACCTTTCATCTCATTTTCGGTAATTCATGCTAACAGAAGTGCCTGGACTTTGCGGCAACTTGTAAATATGGCGATAAAAAAAGCCACGGTAGCGGCAAAAAAAATCCGCTATGGCTGTGTTAAATCCTTGTAAATATTCCCCATGGTGGGAAAGAAAACGATGGGCTGAAATGCTTACCGGAGCAAGGCCAAGGGCCTGCTGGATTCTGATCAGGGCTGGAAATTCACGACCTTACTGTATCAGATATCTAACCAATAGGGAAGCAAAGTCCACATTGCGATTGTACTCTCTCTGGGTTTTCAGATGTTTCAATGTCTGGGTTTAGTGGCTGCACAGATATGACACAAATTACATTTTAAATGAACAATAAATTATGCATCACAATAATACAAAATTCAAAGAAGGTTAGCGCTCCACCATGAAAGCACCAATGAACCGTAATGTAATGAAATACGAGTCCTGTTTAAAACTGTCGTCTCCCAGGCCCTAGGTCTGTGCTTCTTCCGCCTGCAGTCAGTGTGCGCGCGCTGTTACTGAAGATGGCGTGAGAGTAGGCGGCATCCCGAGAGCCCCGGGCCTCTTCCTGTCACAATGTCACAGTCCGCACACACTGAGACTGCAGCAGGCGACAGCGACGTGTTACTCATCTTTTCTGTCAAGTTAAAAGCCAGCGAGCAGTTAGGCAACTTTACACTTCTTCCTGTCCCGACTGTACTCAAAATGATAACACATGTTCAGTAGAATGTTAAAAGCCGTGGCCGTGATGATTATTTGACAGATAAAGGACAGCGACGAAAAAGTTTTTTTTTAACAAGGCAACAGCGCAAAACATTGCATGACCAGCTTAACATGCGGGTCGGGGGCGGGCACGAGGGCAGTGGGCCGCTATGGTTCTTACCAAATTACCATTTGTTCTGGATTTGCCTTTAAGGGGCAAGGCCTGGCTGCCTTTTTACAAGCTAGACACAGTTTCACCATGAAATTATAATGTAATGGGTCTCACTTTTAACTTTCATTGAAGACGCTCATATAATCATTCTGAAGAATTGTGGTGTGGTAAAAATGACGAGCCACTTCTTTTACTGCGAGGAATGTGCGGAATATCTCCCAGCATGCCCTTCTAGTTGATTGAAGGTGGACCTGCTGAGTGCATGTAAGATATCTTTTAAATACATGAAAGAAGGTAAGGAAGATAATAGGGTACTATTTCCAGCACCAACCCTGACAAAGGGTCACGGGCTGACATCAGACTTTGCAGGTGCTCTGAGAGTGATGCTCCCAGGACTGGTTTCTAACCCTTGCCCTGTGCGGTGCAGGAATAGCCTGTAGCTAGTCACTAGATCTTGATAAAGTGGACATCACAACAGTTCTCAGTAACCAGCTCTAAAAAAAGACAACTGATTTCCAGACAAAAGCATCTTGAAAAGAAATGCAAGACAATCAGACCTCATTCATCGACGTTCATACCTACAACTTTACAGGAAATGACGTCACTAGTGTCTGCCAAAATCATCTTTAAAGGAATTACCCAGCCAAGGGAACTCGTTCACTAGCACATGCCCCCACAGAAAGAAACATCACTGCAGTTCCCAGCATTCATCCTACAGGAAATATCCCATCTGAAACCTTTTGTCTCCTCTTTTACTTCAGTCAACTTCTGAAGGGCGCACCACTGCACAGGCGTCCCCAGATAAGGGCCGGTGCATACAACGGTACACTCATGTTTGGTCCAATCCTGTGCACAAGATCCAGCAGAAGAGATGCTCTTTTCTGTCACTCACTGCCTCCACCAGTGATTATTACTTGTGGTCAAAGTAGGAAAGGATGAGCCACAGCGGCCAATCAAGGATAAAAGCATACTTTTATGGATAATTTCATTCAGAACATATTTATCTTAAATATTGATGTTATGCATTTAATATTGAATGTAGATTTAAGTATTTAAGATTTGAGTGTCTACTGTATTTTTCCCAAACCAAGCTATCATCATCATAGTGAGAAACACATCCCAAATGAGAACAAACTCGAACTATAATCTGCTGGCCATATTTGAATTATAATTAGGGCTTCCGGTTTCATGGTATTTATTTTTTGTCATTTCCATCTGCATTTATCCATATTTATTTTGTGTCAACTTTATCTGTATTTATCCACATGTATTAGGGTTTTGTGAAAAAAGTAAAGCTGAAACTTGTATATTTCCTCATTTATTTTACCAATAACTATGCAGTCATGCTTGAATGCCTTCCAGGTTTCAGAGATATGAACACCTGCAGAAGATAAATCCATGGATTTGTATGAAAATATGCACATTTCAGTATCGGCCTTTTGCATATCTACTGTTGTTTAAGCCTATTTACTAAAATCATTTTCTTTTTTAACCCCCTTGCCTATATCAATCCACACAGTTATTGGCCTGGCAGTCATGGCAAAGTATATTTAAAATTTCACTCAAAGAGCACACAATTTCAGTTTTTATGCACATTTAAAAATAAATACAGACAAGAAAATAAAAGGTTTTCTGTCTGTATTTATCTGTAAAAATCAGTAAAAACGGAAAACAGGGAGCCTTAATTATAATATATTAAGATGCGGAGCTCTAAAAATCCTTGCTTCCCAATGGCTGTTTTTTTAATGCTCTCACCTCACTCAGTTTAAAGTCTGAATTGTGCTATGATCATTTCCGGAAAATCCTCTTTTTTTGTATCAGCTGAATATTTTTAGTGGAACTGATTATTACTGAAGTGCTGTGATCTGTGCTTGTGTGGAAGTGGATACTTTTACAAAGGTGATATTTTTTATGAATGATTCTATTGAACTAAAGTTACATTTATGTCTGTGGGGTGGCAAACTCCCATTCTTTCTAAAGGCTTTGATCCCCATTCTTACTTTGATTTTCTGAATATTATTTAAGGCAGCTGAGGGATTCGGTTTTGCATGTATATACCACCAAGCAGCTGAAGAGTTAAACATTAGACCAAAATTTCATATTCTATGTTGCAGGTGAACCATTTGTATTCACAAGCCATGTAGCTGCAGAGTGCTACTAAATCTAAAAGGTATACAGGGAAAGGGTGTGGCGTAAATGCCAGAACTGCCGACTTTGCACTGGGGGAAACGGGTTGAAGTCCTGGCATTGGCTAAACATCCTGTGATTCTGGGTAAATCAGTTGACTGGGGGTGAGTGTTTGATTTGCTCAAACGCTCCGTCCATCATCCCCTTTTGTATCGCTTTGTTCGCCCTAAGTGTGGCAGGGTATGCTCAGACGTGAGTCCCTTGCTCACTTGGCCACTGGATTCAAGATAGCCTGGCTGATGAGGATTATGAATCCGAAACCGGTCCCAGGATGCTTGTTTCCGGTCCATGGAAGACATGGCTTGGCAGTTCGGGCTGGACTGTTCCCAGGAGGCACAGGGTCAGACTGATTTGCATATAGCCATGTCTGAAATGGGGTGGCTGAGTGGGCTAAAGAATGGTGATGGATTAAACCCAGATCAGTTGACTGGGGGTGAGTGTTTGATTTGCTCAAACGCTCCGTCCATCATCCCCTTTTGTATCGCTTAAATCACTTAATCTCCCTGATCCTGCCAAAACTGAATGTGCCCTTGTGTAATAAAACTGGTGCTTGTGTAAAGCGCTCCAATGCGTTTGGGTCGAGGTTGTGCTATATAAAACTGCATAAAAAGTTTAGCTAGTGCAGTTCAGGAGATTAGTAAATGTTGTTTGCTCTCTTCAGGACTCAAACGTATGAGACAGATCCATAGCTGGTCGCTGATAGTATGCTACTCAGTTACAGGTGTGTTTCCCAATTTTTCTTTCTCCCTGTGTTCTTAGAGTGGCTCTTAGTCTCCTCAGACTACAAAGTTGGTGAGACAGTGCAGCACTGAAGTTCAGACATCTCAGCAGTGGAACCAGAGACTGACACTTGTCACTTTTGTTGGGCAAGGAGGTCTGCAAACTGTAGTGGAGCTCTACAAGATAAGAGATATTTGAAATTTCTCATAAAGATTGCTATATATCTGTAATTGATAATGGTTATACCGTATCAATTTCTCTATACAACCAACTTCCTGTATTTGAGTATGAGACTAAGAATTCTTAAAAACGAAACATATAAAGAATAAGTATATCCAAAATGTAAGTGAAATTCCACTTCCTAGTGAATAACTACCTGAAACTTTTTCACTATTCACTCATTGTGAACCATGAGTGGAGTGATGTCTGTAAAACAGCAAGCAGTAAATACAATTAAACATTCTGTTGTTTCAGGCTGTTCAGCAACAATATACATATACTACAAATATAATACCTTTTGCATGGCATTCACATACATATGTATGTGTGTAGTATTGTTCTCTTCTCTTGGAAATCCTTCCTGTTTGTTCAAGGAAATCTTGATTGAAGCACACACAACAAATTATAAAGAATTTAGATAAATGTAACCCCTTTTAAGAGTTCAGATAAATGATCAAGGAATCAATTAAACATTGATTTTCAACAACACGCAACATTAGGGATGTTTCTCTGTATTCCAATTGAATAATCCTATAGGAAGCAAGGAGTCCTAGCAAGGGAAATCCAAGATCCAATTTACAAAGTCTTGGCTGCAGAAACATTGCAGCATAATTGCCTTGCAAAGGACTCCCATAACTTCAAGGGAAGTATTCCCAAAGATACCATCACCCAGCAAGTTTGTGACCACTGGGAAAAGTGATTCATTGCCAGCGTACTGCTATGAAGCATTACTTGCTCACACACGCAGCCTGAGTACAGTCAACACTACAGAATGACTAACTTCATTTGCTTTGCTAAAAAGCAGTCAGTGTGTGCAAGTTTAATGCTCATGGACCACACTGAGTGCTAAGCAGTACTCCAAGATTGCTTTGTGACAGGTGCTACTTGTCTGGTTCTGGCCAGGAAAGGCATTGGGCCAGAACCCCACCTCATCTGCAATATCACCAAGCACCTACCAGATAAGATCTCATCATATGCCTACCCTATCACCCCTCATTACGCATTCCCAGAATCACACCCGGACTGAGACCACACAAAGACAAATACCACATAGACCCAACCTCATATACACTCCACTAACCTCCAAACAGCCGTAAACGACTGGGCACACACTGCAACACATGCTCATTAAAGAATGCTCTGTAGTACTCCATGTTTCTGACACCATAGACCTCATCACCTTTCAAAAGCTTGAAGCACTCTTCATCACAAAAACACGACTAAACCCTACTCCCTCATGCCTTGTAGATAGCCTGGTTGCCACAGACTACTGCATTCAGTGTTTGTCCCACACACATAAGAAGGGAAGAGGCATCACTGTTACCATACGTCCTCCCAATCCTTCACTTTAGGCAAGTAAGAGACACGCAATTCATGGAGCTCTTGATCTGCCACTTCCCAATCTCTGCAGGTCAGTCTGACACCTTCCACCACACCCATACCCATGTCACTATCTACAGTGAGTTCAACCTCCAAGACATGTCAAGCATGACAAAAGTGAATCCTCCTCAACCTCATTGTCTCACTCAACATAGTTGAGCATGTCACTGAAGCAATGTGGTCCAAAGATAAACGCTGACCTTCTACTCTTGACATCAGCAACCACCCAATGCTAATTGGACTGACCACCTTGCTATCTCTAACACACTGCTCAGCAGCCAACCAATGCACTACGGTAAGGCTAAAAGAGGAAAGCAAATGTTGAGATCCTATAAACATTTCTCCATCGCCAACCATAATCTCAAACTCAACTCTCTCACTGCCACCTTCAAATAAGATATTCTGCGCTGGTGAACAGTCACAAGTTCGAATTTTTAATATCAAATTGCCAAAATATCGAGTTTTAAATATCGAGCGGACATAACATCAAATTACAAAAATATAGTGGTACAGAATATCGAAATTCAGGTAAGAAATATCAATTTTTATAATATTGAAGTTAGTAATATCGACAGTCATAATATAGTTGTTAAAAATATCGAATTTCTTTATAGTGTTTTAAGTGTTAGTATACGTATTAAAAGTATTATTTTTGTAATGTATGTTTTCATTTTGTTAAAGCAATGAATTTTATGTTATTTAATTTTTGCATAATTTAATTCCGTAGCGGGTTGTGGGTTTATAGGGGAATAGGGTGGGAAGTCATTTAATTATAGTAAATTAAATATACATTTCTAGTAATTGTTAATTATTTTTTAATTCATTTTGCGTTTTAGTTCTGTAGTGGGTTGTGGGTTTATATGGGAATAGGGTAAGAGCTAATTTAATTGCAATAAAGTAAATATTTATTTTTATTTATTGGTATTGATAATTAATGTATTGCTAATTAATTATGAATTGGTAATTACTTTGTATTAATTGGTAATGAATTTTTATTAATTGATTAATTGATAATTAAAAATAATTGTATTAATTTATTATTTGAAGTGGGTTGTGGGTTTATAGGGGAATAGGGTGGGAAGTAATTTAATTGTAATTTATTAATTATTGACTTTTTTTGTGTATTGATAATTAATTTACCGTTAATAAATTGTTAATTGTTAATATTTTTTTATTACTTATTTATTTTTGGTAGTGAAAATTAATTAATTTGTTGTTAATTAATTATTAACAGGTAATTAATTTTTAAATATTTTGTAATTGGTAATTCATTTTTATTAATTTTTAATTGGTATTGATAATTAATTTCTTTTTATTTAAGTAGTAAATCATTCCCTACTGTTGCACTCACTAGAGTGTGAATAGTAATTTTTACCCGTACACTATCCAACACTTTCCCTACTGTTGCACTCTCTGGAGTGGGAATAGTATCTAGTTCCTCAAACACTGCCTGCACATTATTCAGATCTTGATGTCCAAAACCTAACTGATACTTAACCTCATCAACACAGAATTCATGCAATTCGCCAACAACAAAAAGAAACAACTAGTCTAAAACTGGCTCAATAACATAAACCTGGATAGAATTGAACCTCAACCTTCATCCAGTGCCAAATCACTCAGATTCACCCTGGATACCAAACTAACCCTCAATGAATATATCGCGAAGAAAACCAGGAGGGCCAGATATTTTTACTGAACAAGAAGAAAACATCCCTCCTGGAAGTGAGTTCAGGCCTCATACTCTCCCATTGGAATGTGGCAATACCTTGTACCACGGCCTCCCAAACTTTACACTGGCTTCCTTAAGGGCATCCTACACACTGTATCATGCTTTGTCAAGTGCCTAAAGAAAAAGGACCAGTTCACAACCACCATGATGGAACCCAGCTGGCTTCTCGAGCTTGCCAGCACCATCTTCAAAGGCAGCTGCAGCCCTTCCCTTAAGTGTTTTTCTGTACACCTGCCAGCACCATCTTCAAAGCCAGCTGGAGCCCCTCCTTCAGGTGACTCTTGGTGCACCTGAAGGCAGGACGCCATAAGACTGGAGACAAGGAAGTGTGAAAAAGAAAAAAACAAGGCAACTACCCTTTTCTATTAATGCATTCAGCATCTGTAACAACATATCTGTTTCCATCAGGTCAGGACTGTTCCAACCAAACTCCAGTTTTGACCGGAGATTGAAGATACACCTGTTAAAAGAACACAAGATGAGAAAGTTAACAGTCCACCTCCAGTTTTAGAACCCAGCTTCCGCTTCAGTTACTGATAGACTGTTTCTTGACTTCTTGACCTGTACAGTGCTCTGATGCCTTTTGAGTAGGTTTGCACTAGAGAAATACCACATAAATACATACATACATACATACATGTACATACATGGAATTAATACATTTGGTGTATGAAGGAGGGACTATTCTTTATTTAATAAACATTAATAAACACCTTTGGTAAGAAAGATATGAGGGGTTTAGACAAAGCACATAACCCTCATGAGAATTGTATTATTTCCACTCTGGGTCCTTCTTGAGTAGCGTCTGCCCAAGTCTGGCGGTCTACTGATACTCCCAAGCTTTGGAATCTGAAGTCAACTTGGAGACTGTCACATACAGAACACTCTTGGTTGTGAGCTGTTGCCTGACCACTATTCTGTTTGGTTTCAGTGTGGTGTGGTTTCTAATACATATGTGGACAGAATCACAGACTGCAGGTTTTTACCAACAGAAATGTGGAGGTAATTTACAACATATGAAAAATGCGAGACTAATTGCTAAAATCTCTCCTGTCTAAGAAATTTGCTTTTTCGCATGGAATCTGCTACGTTTCCACAGCCTGGTGGTAGAAAAGGAAGCATATGCACAATTTTTGCCTCTGTGTCTTTAGAAAAAAAGTTAAGCCATAGATTTAGATTCAGCCTTGACACAACGCTGAATGAATTCTAGTTGTAGCTTTGTAGAGTATCTGGTGGACTTTGTGTCCCTTACGTGCAGTACTTGAAGTATTCAGCAAATTTAAGTGGGTGGCAGAAAATAGTAATTCTCGGGAAATGCTACAAACAGGAGATCTGATGCCGACTCAAACAAAAAGAAGTCAGCAAAGTCTTCCAGCTGTGATACATTTAAACATGTTAAACTGTGCTGTGCTCTACTACATAGCACCGTGACGTTTTCATAAGTGCCTGACTGGGCTGTCAAGTTTCTGGGTCCCTGGCTTGTGCTGCTTCATCGGTGGTCTTGCCTAGGATAGTGTGCCAGAACTGTCCTACTACTGCCTTTACCAATAAGGCAAGGCTTTCTTGGCTTACTAAAAGTTGCTGTTATTTTGAACAAGCATTTGCAATGCAATAGGTCTTGCATTTGTGAGAGTTAGAACTATTGGCACTGTAAATGACAATGTCTTTAACCCTGTGTTTTGGTTTGGAGTTGAGTAGATGTATGTGGCGTGGAGTGGAATTATGTGGGCTATATTGGAATCATTATTTGTGGAATAATGTGGGCTGGAAGTTTGTGTTGTGAAGTATATTTGTGTGGTCATCAGAGAGCATGTGGCGTCGCCCCTCACCACACTCAGGGAGATCTGGGCCGAGGACACAGGGGAACCCATAACTGACGGAGCATGGAAAATCATTCTTGGTCATCACAGGAGGGTGTCTAGAAACGTTAAGTTCAAGTTTATACAGGCCATGATTCTCCATAGAGCATATCTCACACCCCAGCGACTCCACAGGATGTTCCCTGCCACTACACATTGCTGCCCCAGATGCCTAGAGGAAGAAGCACACATCCTCCACATGCTATGGACATGCCCGAAAGTACAGCGTTACTGGGGGACGATCAAAACCACACTGCACACTGTCACGGCACTACAGATCCCGGAGGGGGCATTACCCTGTCTGTTAGGACACAGGAAAAGACCCAAAACACGTAAGGCACAACTACAATTTCTGGACCTGGCGCTCTTATTGGCACTCAGGGTACTTACTATGAGGTGGAAATCGCCCAGACCCCCAAATGCAGAATTATGGAGATCTGACTTGTTGAAATGGGGCAAGGCGGAAACCGCAGTGTTGCGGGGCGAGGAGGAAAAGGGCCTTCGCAAATACCCCATTGCGTTGGATTGGGACCAAATGCTGATAGAACTGGAAGAGGTCGACTTAGAAACATCACAAGACCCAGTGCTATGATTACACACACAATCTTAGATGGCCGAAGGGCACGGGCACGGCTACCGGACGACGTAGGTAACCTAGCCTGCGAGCTGTAACAACCCCTGAAAAAGCGGAATTTCCCAGAATCAACGTGTAGAGGGTGTGCAGGAGAACGACCAGGAGACCGAGGGAGGGAGGATGGGGAGGGAAGGGGAGTTGGGGGTTTAGCGAACACTGTAAATTGCATGTAAGTTACTTGAATGTTATAACTGAGCTACACCCGGAGAAATGTGAGACAAGATGAGCGAGAACCCGGGTGATATGCTACTACAGTTAATGTTAAAGAAAAGAGAAAAGACTGACTCAAAATGTACTGATGGTATGTAATGTAAAAGAACTGATACAGTCATGAATAAAGAGTTTTAAAAAAAAAGAAAAAAAGTATATTTGTGTGGTGGAACTATGTGGTATCGTGAATAGAAGGGGTGAGAGCTGCACAGAATAGATAGAAAGAAAGATAGAGAGGAATGTAACTGTCTTAAACAAAATAAAAAGTGAAACATAAAAGCATATTACTTCTCAAACAATAGGTGTGAACATAATAATATATTATTCTTTAGGCCAGGCACTGTTAACATGTAGAAAGGAAGAAATTATGCAGTAATATAAACTACACAAAATGTGCTGTTTTATGCCATATAATTCACCTTTTATCAAAACTACAGCTCACGGAATGCATGATGTCATCAAATAAAAGCTCAACACTGGATTAATGTAGTCCTCCATACATGAAACCATTTAGCAACAGGAAAAAAAATCCTAAAATTATAACATTGTAATGGTAACGTAGCGTGGTTTTCTTTATAAATTATTATTTTACAGCTCAATATGTTTCTCTACGTCCCAAACGGACCATATTGTTCCATTGTTTCAATGGGTTTATAAAAAATATAAACATTGTAAGATGAGTTATAGAGGTGTACTCTACTTGGTTGTACCCAAAATGTGCCACCTTGGCTGCTCTGTATTTGTTCCTTTTGTGCTAATAAATTATTTATACACAGAGGTCAACTAAAAGTGTCACAACTGGATGCAAATTTGGATGAGTGATAGTAACTAATAGGGTAGTTACAGGAGTAAACGGTTCCTGCTGAGGATGTATGTACCCCAGTCTGCACCAGTCAGACCCTTCTGATGAGGGTGTCGTGGAAGAGCTGAAAGATGTTTTATGTTTTAGCCCCTAACTTTGTCCTAAAGAGCAAAGTAGATTGGGAGACATCCAGTACATCACGGTCTTCACACCGCAATATGTTTACAACATTGTAAACGCATCGCCGTGTGAAGACCGCGATGTAACCTCATATATTCAAGTGGATTATTTCCTGTTTATATGCAGCTTTCCCTTAAAGAAGCTGATGTGCAAACAGGAGCAGAGCTCTTCCGAGAAAGCCTGGGAAGGGGGAGCGCGGAGAACTAGTGCTGTCCGAAAAAGAGAGAGAGAATGAAAGAAGAGTTGCGAAAAAGGAAGACAGAGTGGTAAAGTTAATGCAGTGAAAATGAGTGGAAAACATATGAGAGAAGGAAAAGACAGGAGGAAGTGGAAGTGTGAGGGAAAGAGAAATAGTGATAAAGAGAGTGTTGGAGAAAGGGAGAAAAGAAGGCAGAGTATAAGACTTGGGAGTGAAGGATACAGAAAGGAGTAAGAGTGAGATGGGCAGGGAATCTGTGGAAAGAGTGCAGAAAAGCTGACGAGTTTGATAACTGCAGTGTAGGGTAAGTTTGTCAAAGTTGCATGTTCGCTGATTAAAACTCTGAGTATCATGTTTAAAGATAGGGCCCTACAAATAGCAGCTCTTACAGGTACTGTAGGTGTTGTAGGTTAAAATGTTAAATGCTTTATTGAAGTGGTGGCCTAGAGATAATGTTAGCTGTGTTGCTAAAATCATGTATTGTAAATGTTAAAAATAAAAGTTTTTGAAAATGAAGTAGGTGTTGTAGGTTAAAATGTTAAATGCTTTATTCAAGTTGTGACCTAGAGATAATGTTAGCTGTCTTGCTAATCTCATGTATTGTAAACGTTAATAATAAAAGTTTTTGAAAATTAAGTGGGTGTTTAATGGACACATACAGTACATTTCTGATTATCTATTCGTAATACTGTTTATGCTGCATAATTACAATAATTGTGGGCATTAGTGCAATCTACCACCATAAACAACAAATCATATATTAGTTCACAATTAATATAATACAGCAAATTGTTATCGGAAGATTGCGTAGCTTTCTATAGAATGTATTTATTTACAACTGAATATATTTCATCATGTCACAAACAGTAACAAATAATACACACATGCCATTTTTTGAAAATGAAGTGGGTGTTTAATGGGCACATACGGTACATTTCTGATAAGTTATCTATTTGTAATGAATAGCCTGCAGACGCTTTGTGGGTGAACAGCGAACAGAGGGAGTAGTGTGGGGCAGATGACAAAGCAGGCGAGGCTGTCCGAGCACTTTGTAGTACAACTATAGCAGTCAGGGGCAGACTATACAACGTGATGTGCACTCGTGAAAAAACTGCCTACATTTGTTTGCACCTGGTTTTAGGAATTTGCACCAGTGCACTTTGGGATTGTTTCTTGGGGACATGGTAGCACTAGAAAGCGGCCTCTTTCAGAAGCACATAGCTTTCTTTTAAGGCTATTTTCTGAACTGTATCGAAATATTTGTCTTTGTTTAATGAAGAAGGCGAACAAGGTCAGGGGACCAATACAAGTGCAATTGGCTCCAACATGCAAGATGATGAATTGCACCTTTTTATTAGTTTAAAAAAAACACCGTATAAGAAAACTAAGATGTTGTCTACCAGCAAAACTATAAGTAGATGCCGTTCTTTTACATGAAAATGTATGAATGCCCTCTACTGGAGGGGCTGGGGAAGAGTCAGTCCTATGCCAGTCTTTCATCAAAAGTGGTGGAAGAGAAGTCATCCGCATAGAAGAGAGCTGTGTCAGGGGTCACAAAGCCTGAACAATATGGTTCCTATTAATGAAACTTGTTTCTGTAAGGGACACCTTTCTAGAACAAATATAAGTAATTAGGAATAAGGCCTGTAAAAACTTTTAATAATCCCACAAAAATGGCAATATAGCTTGCGATTTGAAACAAATAACAAGTCATCTTGGAAACTAGACTCTGTGGGAAGCACCACCGCCGGGAATTTCAGGCAGTTCACACAATGGTCATACAATATTTATGTGCCAAGAAAACACATATGCTACTGTTAGCACCGATAACAATCTAAACAGCTATGCTAATGTGCTCTTTTATAGTATAGCTATCGCCTTTCACAGCACAAGGACAAAACAATTTCAACATTCTTCTGGCATTGCATACTTCTGGTCCCATCCTTAATGTTTTCATTTTTTTCAAAAAAGGTCATAGGTGAGCGCATTACAATATGCTCACATGCCAAACACAGCCTAAAGGCGTAGAAATATGCTTTTCACCTTTTTACGCCACCAAAAGAAATATTTTAAGCACTGACCAGCACAAAATTAGCAAGTCAACAAGAGGTCAGTTGAATTCTTTGTAGTCTGCTTATGTCTACAGTGCCAGAAACAATAAATTACATACAAAGCCACGCAACCAGTTTCAAACGTTAAAAAAAATGGAAAGCATGAAAACTTTCCAATGCCAATTAAACACTTTAAACAGCACATAAAGCTTTAACCGAAAAAACAGTTGAGCATGCTTTTCAGCGTGCTGAAAATCATATAAAAATCACTACCTTAAAAAAAAAAACATTACTAAAACTCACAAGCAGAACGTTAACAAATGCAAACATTACAATATAGCGGATGGGCATTACTACATTTTGCAGCACGTTCCAAATTCTTACTAATCTCACAAAACGATGATAAAAAAGCATAATATACATATAAATCTGTAACAAAAAATACCAGTTAAGCACTTGGAAATATGCCTTTCAGCGTACTCAAAAGCACATTAAAAAAGCTATGCTTTTTTTAAAAAAGCATTACTAATATGCACAAGCGTATAGTTAACAAAAAAAAATGGACAGATAACCCTGGATGTTAACGCATTTTGCAGCATGTTACAAAGTCAAAACAATTACCCAACACAGTTTGCTTGAATCTTAAATAAACATATTGTGCTGTAAATAAAATCATTGCATAACAAGTTTCAGCCATAAGTAGATGAATGAAAATGCCACACAACCAGTTTCAGCCGTAAGTAAATAAATAAAATAAAAAGCATGCAACGTTCACAATACCAATCAAGCACTTTTAACAGGAGCACAAACAAATTGTGCACATAGAACAAAAACATCAACAGGAAACAAAAAAATAGTTCCTGCAAAACACTTAAGCACACCAGGTGGAACTATTCAGTAGTTAGTCCCTTCTCTCGGGCGTTCATTACCAGCTAAAAGGAGGGGAAAAAACAAATATAGCCGGTAGAAAGCAGCCTTTGAAAATGACAAATTCAATTCAATTCAATTCAAAATATCTTTATTAAAATACAGAATATCCATAAAAGCACAATAAAAAAAGAAAGACAATCCATACATAAAACATATTAAGGCAAAGAGGTACAGTTCGTTTATAACAATGAATAAAATGGACTACATTTTACGGGATGTATTACATATTCAAATTCGATAGGGTGCGTTTAACAACATTACAATGATGATATGCAATTCTGACTACCTTCATTGAGTACTGCGTGACCATACGGCTGACTTCAGGAATGATCCAACGCGGAAAATGTATCCATCTTCCTCTAGTTTAAACACTTCTGTGTAGGCTGCCCTGAAGTTGAAAATGGCACGTTTTTAAAAAAAGGGTTTCAAAAAGCCTTTTGTAAATTTAAAATAGAAACTACAAAAGAATAAACAAAATGCAACATTGTTTGATTACTATGTGCGTTGCATGGGCAGGGCAGTGCATCAAGATCAGCAATGTAGCCCAGAGGGAAACATAATAAATATTTCATAGTGCCTGCCGTAAGCGAAATAGCAGCCCTCTTTCCCAGTGTCCTATAGGTTTTCAAAGGTATCTGGGAAGCAAGTGAGAGCAATCCTCTATAGGCATATACCTCATCCTCTATAGGCATATACCTTTCAACTGAGGTTTTCTTGATCTCTCTCTGATGCCTTTCATCACTATACTTTTTATACAGTGCCTCTTGTATCAACTTTTTACTAATTAACTCGGATTGGATTGGGTTACAAAAGATGCCCAGGTGGTTCACGCTCGTAAGGCTATTTTTCACTGCAGTGAGCCATGGAATGTCCCCACCCCTCTCACAACTAAAGCAATCAATTATTATTTCTCTGGTGGGGGTTGCTGAGCTGTTCTTCCAAATTGCAAAATGACAAAGCAAGTCGCCAATAAAAAGCCATTTGACAGGCTATAAGCCCATACACTGATAATGGCATGTCGAGAGACAGCGCAAGCAGGCAGTCTAAGCTTGACCTAAAAAGCAGGATTTTGCAAAAACATGTTACAACCGTAGCAGAGAATTTACCACCTTTAGGACATGAAATGAAAAAGAGGAATCAGAACACATAGTTGTTATTGATCTATGTATTCCTACCTCCTACTCTATCTATAACCTGTTTTGCAAAATCGTGGGGATATACTACTGACTATGGTGTGCCAAACAGGGTATCTTATTTCATATCCCTTGAGATACTGGCAAGAGGTGTAAGGTGTCCAGAATCAGAAAAATATTCTCTCTAATGTGACTAATGTGACTAATCAATAGCAGTTAGGCCATTGCTAAAATCACCTGTGTACCAAACTTACCTTCTTGTGATGGACATTCACTGAGGCACAAATCTTCAAGTATTTTTAATTGAAGTTCATCTAACACATTAATGTGTGAGTCCTGTTGTCATTTAGTTTAATCGTGGTAGATATTACTTGATCAAGTACTACAATTCTGTGACAGCCCAACTCATAACAAGGGTGAAATTCTGAACCTCATCGTATCCAAAGGAAACACCATCACACTGGATTGCATTATCCTATGTGACTGGTCTGACAACTACTTCTCATTCTTCTTTATTAACAGGGAGGCGTACCTGAAGAGGGACCAACCCAAGAAAAGGACATAATGAAAAAGTAACCTCAGAAACATTAACAATGAAGAGATAGCAACCCGTTGTAAAAATGCCTTGACTTCCCAAGCAGACATGATAGATGACCATGTCATCCCAGATTTGTATAATTCCTCTATCTCTGATATCCTGGACTCTATAGCCCCTTTACAACAAAAAAATGCCTCCTCCAAAATCCAAACTAAACGCGGAACGTCGCAACCTAAGGGCAGCGAAACATCCTGGAGATCCATACCCTCCACCAAACATCTAAATCACTTTAGATCTGTTAGGAACTCTTACAACAAAATAAATCAAGATTGCAAAGGTCGACTTCTTCAGAACCCAACTTAATCAAGCCTAAAAATGTCTCAAGAAACTTTTTAAAATTGTTAAACAACAATCGGTCAAGGCACCCAACCTCCCTGACCTTGGTGATGACTTTCCACCATACGACGTATTGGCCGCCGTCTTCACCAAGAAAACAAAAAGCATCAATATCGACCTAGAATCAAAGAGGGCTCTTCTTCCAATTTCTGGGATCGCTGATCCTCTTGCCTATAAGGAGCTGCTAATTCCCCCTAGCGTTAGCCCCAAGAACAATGCCTGTTGGCATACTTTTACCCCCCTCATTGAAAGTGATCAACCCATCTAACCACTTCAGAGACCCTCTACCACATCCCATCTTCAAAGAAATAAAGGCTACCATCCTCCCCTTATGGGCAAAGATTGTCCATTCTTCACTATTGCAAGGCACGATCCCTGACTGCCTAAAAGCAGCACATGTATCCCCTATTCTAAAAAGAAACTAACGCAGACAGCTCTGATCTTAATAACTTTCGTCCTATCTCCAACATCACCAAGCTGGCGAAACGTCTAAAAAAGTGCGTGCAATCGCAACTCTGCTTATACATTGAGAAATTCCAACTTTTGGATCAACATTAATCTGGCTTTCGAAGAGGTCACAGCATAGAATCTGCACTCATTTACATTATGGATGACATTTTAAAAATGCTAGACAAAAATAAATAATTCTTCCTGATTCTCCTTGACCTATCTTCTGCCTTTGACACTGTTAATCACGACAAACTACTATCCATTTTAGAACACAGAATGGGCCTTGCAGGGCCGGTATTGCAATGGTTTACTTCTTTCCTCTACAACAGATCCCAAAGAGTTAAGGTGAATCAATCCCTATCTCAGCCCTCTACAGTAACCATGAGGGTTCCATAAGGGTCCACCCTTTAACCCATACTCTTCAATTTATTCTTGGAACCATTAGCAAATGCTCTGAACTCCACAAACTTTCCTTTTTCATATGTATGTGGAAGACACTGAACTATATCTGAAAATCACCTCCCCTGAAGACTTCATTTCACTCAACTCCACCGTGATGAACACTCAAAACTGGCTCTCTGAGAACTACTTCATTCTCAACACCTCCAAAGCAGAATTCCTTCTCATCACTCCCCCTAATTGCACTTCCAAGATCAACCTCTGGATGAAACATCTTACAGCCATCAACTGTTCTCCCCACATTATTGAGAGAGCTAAATCTCTTAGAATCACACTAGACATGCACTTGAACATGCAGAATCATATCAGCAATGCAACCAAGGGAGCAAAACACCAGATGAGTATACTAAGGAATCTCAAACCATTACTTCCCCAGGAAGACTTTAAATTGGCAGTATAAGCTCTTGTACTGCCAAGGCTAGACTGTGGTAGCTCCATGTTCTGTGGTCTTCCCAAACATAACTTGGCCCCACCAAGGGCATCCATTAATGCAGCAGTCAGACTGATTACTGGTACAAAAATAAACTATCACATATCCCCAGCCCTAAAATCCCTAAACTGACTGCCATACGAAGCAAGAATACAGCTAAAGATTGCCTGCATGACACAGAAAGCCCTACATTTCAAGACTCCCATTTATCTGGCTCAAAAACTAGAATTACCAGGGGGTTGCAGACCATCACTGTGAGAAGCTGGCCTGGTATATGATGTCCACTATTGTAAGTGGGAACCCTGCACCAGTCCAGACAACCCTTATGAGGATGTAAGAAGTCTCAGAAAACCTTAGAAAACCCTCTAAGTAGTAGCTGTGGAGAGCAGCCTTCAGACTTAGTCCAGAAGGAGTTTAAAGCAGCTTGTTTTACCAGAATTCAATCTTATAGTATAGATTAAGTGAAAAAGAACCACACAAGGTATTTATAAATATATGTATTTATTATATAATACTGTCTAATACCTTTAGATAGCTCCTACCCAGAGATAAACACAATGCACACAATACTTTGCAGAGAAATACAGTAAATAGCACAGAATACACAGTGGACCTCAGTGAAGGACCAAACCATATACTAAGAAAGTGGTATAAGAACCACGACTCGAATCAAGACATGGTCGAGAGGAGATAAAATTGCTGGGGACCCAAGGAACCACCCAAGGTGAGTAGATAGGGACCCCACGGAGACCGTGTGCAGTGTGGTAACACGACCGTGTGCTCCGTTCAGCTCTACTTGTAAGTCGCAGTTGGAATTTTAAAGATTAAGGACCCTTCCCAGTGGACCCTGAAGAAACCCCATGGAAGACAGAAGGTTGGAGAGCCACCCCGCCCGTACCCTAGTACCCAGGTTACCTACACCAGGGAAGCCTGGTGTATAGTTGTGAAGTGGTGTCGGAAACCGCGTTGAACCCAATGGAGGATTTCAGGAAAGTGCCGCTGCTGAAGAAGGAGAAAGTGTTCTGTGGATTCCGAAGGTGGATTCTAGTTGAAAGGTACCTACAAGTAGAGGGGACAGAGTCTTTGTCACTAAGGAGTGACCAGGAGATCTGGAATATGAATGCCCCCAAGGAGGGCAGAATCGTGTCTCTGGTCGGCAGCAACCATTTTGTGCTGTCAGGGTCTAGAAGGCTTTTACCAGGAATACTGAGAGCCTAATGGAGGGATCTTCCAGAGCTTGGAATCATATCTCCCACACCGTTTACATTTGGGGCATGATTCCAACATGTTTGATACTAAACATGATAGGACTAGTTGCAGCCAGTTTTGTGATGGTCATCGTGTAATTATGCAATGCCCCTCTATATGGTATATTGCTGCTTCACTTACAACTAGGGAGAATGGCCTCCTTAGGCTGTAGGGGTATCCTGCTCATGTAGGGGCACCCTCACACTTAGAACCAAGCACCCTGCCTTCAGGATTTATAAGGTCTGCTATAGGGGTGACTTATAGGTTCTAAGTGCAGTGACCCTAGATATAGGAAACCTATATCTTTAGTAAGTGGTGCTAGTACCTGCTTACACAGGATGCAATGTCAGGCCTGTAGTTCCATTTTGAATGGTCTCCCATGGGTGGCATAATGCATGATTCAGCCCATGGCAAACCTCTAGGGTACCTATGCCCTGGGTACCTTAGTACCATATACTAGGGACTGATAAGGATACTCTGAACTGCCTGAATGTTAGTGACTTGAAAAGTAGGAGAAGCTGGTGGTAGGCCTGGAGTATGGGCATCGCTGGGAAAGAGGTTTCATGTCTCTGATGGATGCATTGTGGGAGACACATGAGCTAAGCCAAGGAAGACTGCATGTCCCAGTAAAACCCAAAGACTCTCACATGACTTCTAAATGGGGGTAGCCACCTTGAGCTCTTAGAGGTTAAGATCCTCGTGGTCCAGAGTTTGTTTTGTGTCAGCCAATCAAGAGGCACAGTTGCAGCCAGGACCTTGTTGTTAGAGTTTTGAAGTGGTGCAGATTGTTGTTATCCTTAATAGTCAACGAAAGAGTTAACTAGACGTAGAGAAGTTTTCTAGGACAATACTTTGTTTTAAGGATTTAGGGTGTGATTTAGATTTTGTAGATGGATTACTTTGTCACTAACATCACAGATGTCCCATATGCCTTATTACTACGGCATTATATCTTATGGCACTTCTAGTATGGTGGACGGGATATCCATCACGTTTATGACAGAGTACCCAACCTACAAACCCTAAATCAGGCCCTTAGACTTTGTGATTGAACACTGTTTTCAGGGATCATCCCTTGGAAATCACAAACGCTTAAATGTGCTTGATATTGTTCACCCACACAGATTTTGATAACTTTTCTTTTGATACACATATGGAATTAAGATATACATTTAGATGGGAAAGTAATTGCTTAGTCTTGGGTGAATTCTATTATACTAATGTCCTCTTATTATGCTTCAGTTTACTAACCTGCCATGTTGAATGCAATTCAAATCACAAAGCATATACTGCTGAATGTCGTTTTCCATAGTAAGAAATGCATACTAGCTGTGAATACTTTTTGCATATGCTACAAAGATTATCATTATATTTTAGCTCCAGAAATACAAAATTCTTCACCAGACCATACAAAGTTGGACATACAGAGAGTGTTAAAATGTATGTCATATACAATATTAGGGATTCAGTGCTGGAGCCAGAAGAAAAAAAAACCATTAAAAGCTTCCTATTGTCTTTAAATTTTAAAGCTCCTACAGTGAACATCGTGCCCTGATATATGATCTGGTAGTGTCGTCTTTCATATCCAGAGTCTCCATTTCGTTCTCTTATCCAGTTCCCTTTTCGATGGGTGTACATCGGGCCAACATATTGTTCAATGTATGATTGCCAGTAGGTTCAAAGAAGCATGGAAGCACAGATCACTTGCAATGTATTCACATTGCAAGGTTGGTGCATCCTGAAAGCTGCATTCTGTAATCTCTGCAGATGCTCAGTGATAAACATTGGTTGGACCCAATAAAGTTATATGGCACGGCTCCCAAAGCGGAAGGCCATAATCAAGGCAACCACAGGATATGTTTATTTAAAAAACAACTGATACACCCGTGGTGTCAGGAAGAATGAAATTCAGTCTGTTTACTTGCATACAAATATTCTGAGCCAGCAGGCACTCACTGAGCGTTCCTGGGCAAGATGGTCAACAGGGAAAGACTGGCCATCAGCCCATCAGCTAAGCATAATCTACATAAGACCGCTGGGGTACATTGTACAGAACTGGGGTAAATAAAGGTCTGAATTGAGAAAGGTTGATGGTTAACAAATGTTGGGGCGGAAAAGACTTGTAATGCTAATGTCCAAGATATCAAGTTGCTCAAATAGGTGTCTATTAAATGAAAAACACTGGTTTTATGATTGGGCTATTTTATTTGAAGTGATATTCCACTGTTTAATCTTTATATGTGGTTTGTACTGAATGCGAAACATTTAGCAAAAAGAGAAACTCAAAAAACCTTTAAATATACTAGTATGTTGCAGGATTTGCACCCTAAAGCGTGTGCCCAGCACCAAAATGACAAACAGAAAATGAGAGAAAGAGAATAAAACAGAATTCCACCTTACTCTACAAGCAATGGCATTCATGATAACATCTGCTATATTATTAGACATTAATGTTGGGAGCTGAGGTTTGTATGGCATTACAGCATTTGTACAGTGACCGATACCTCTGACAAGACCTCAAAGTGATCTCTTCTTAATTGGTTTGTTTGGAGTCCTTTTGTAGTTAATAGTTGGAAGGGGTTGGATGTAATATGTCATATTCATGAGATCCTGGCTGTGGTGCACGAGGTTGAAAGACACGCTTAAAGCATGGTACAGCATAGTTTGCTGCATATACGCATGACGCTTTGGCGAGTGTGTGAATAAACATATTGATACATACAGGCTTATCAATTGGCATATATTACCATTTGTATTTTGAGATTAGAAAAGCGTCGAGACATTTTTTAGTTCTCTCTTGACTTGGGGGTGACTATCAATTGCTCTTGCAGGCTCAGTGTTACAAAGTTGTATGTCTGATCAGGAGCTTCTGCCAGTGTGTGGCTTGTTGAAGGGTGGCAAGGTGAATGAAGGGGTCATCCTTGAGCAAGTGTGACGTTTTTGTTGAAGGAAGAGTGATCCCATTCCATGGATTGCTCGATGAGCAAAGCAAATTACATTAAAGGTGATCCTTCTAGTGACTGACCACTTGTGCAGGAATGAGACCAGGTGTGACAAGGGGCCGCATGGGTAGACTCAAAAGCAGCCTGGCAGCATTTTGGATTCTCTGTAGTTTCTGAAGTGTTAACAGGGTTGCACCAAGGTATAGTGTTTTAGCATGTTTAAGATGGGAGAGTCCTAGCGTGATGATGGCTTGACCGGTTTGGGGGAAGACAAGGTATGGGGACATTTGCTGTCAGAATTACCACGGTTTGTACGTGCGAACTATTCAATTTTGTACTGAGATGTATACATTCTAATTGTATTTGATTTTAATCTGATAGACAGCATTGCGCACAAAAAGATTAAAGGCAATTTCACAATACAGAGAAACTCCGAAAGCCGTTTAATATTTAAGAAATCTACCTATGAATGTCACAAGAATATAAGATAGGAGAATAAATCGAGGCCATTGACGGTTGTTTGGCGGCCTTCTCCTCCACCCCTAACCATTTCTCTACTGATGAGGGAAGTTATCCCGAAACCCGAGCTATGTCTCGGGTGATACCCAAAAACCCGGGACATGTATCGGGTCTAGAGATTCATCCGTCCAACAAGTACCGACTTGCACCCACCTGGGTGATCCACTATTGAACTACAAGTACCAGAGTCCCGAGGGGCGATCCGGAGGAGGGGCTAGCGGTGTGCGCTCCATTGCGGTGGTTTATACATTCTAATTGTATTTGATTTTAATCTGATAGACAGCATTGCGCACAAAAAGATTAAAGGCAATTTCACAATACAGAGAAACTCCGAAAGCCGTTTAATATTTAAGAAATCTACCTATGAATGTCACAAGAATATAAGATAGGAGAATAAATCCATTAATAAACAATGCTTGGCCACATTTTACGGACACAAGATGTGAGGTCACATCATAATCAAAAAGGAAATCTCTGAGATTATGTTTTATTGCACCTTAATATCACAATAATCAACTTCTTTTCACATCCTCGAATGCTATCTTGAGAAGTGCTACCTTTCTCTTTTAGTATCGATATCATTTATTGTATATCTGTCACTGACTGACAAGAGAACGTCAGACTCGAGAATACTTTCTCTCTGTACCTGCCTCGCCTGGCTTCACAAACAGAAGAGAATGAGAAAGCGAGAGGAAGCACTTCTAACAATATTTTCCCACAGTTCACAGACTGGAGCGGGGTTAAAGGTCACCTTTTAAAGACAAGTGGGAGACGGCTGTGCAGAAGAGAAGCAGTATGAATAATTAACAGTGCATAAATATGAGTCCAAGGTTATTTTTACTCTGCAGACTTGTTCAGAAAGGTTGGCCCTAATTGTCTAGTTACTGCTGTTTAATAATTAATTCTGGGGATGTAGACAGGTGGGGGGGGTCTTGTTTGCGGTCAAAGATGTTCTCTGTCAGAGAAATTGGGATTTTTCTCCATTTGGTTAAATGTTCTTGCAAGTGTTTAATTTCTTTTTCTTTTTTTTGAGTTTGAAAAGCTTTATTGAGTTGAATAAAACAATGTAAAACATCAGTACAATGGCATAAAAAGAGAGCAGCAAGAAACAAAATAGTTATGGAGAATACTGTGCCATCAGAACAAGAAACGCTCCAAGGGGGACAACACTATACATATGAAAGAATGCTTTTATAACTTTTCATTTTGTGGGGAGAAGAGAGAGAAAGAGAAGGAAAGAAGAAGGAAAAAAGGGGGGGGAGGAAAAGGGAACAGCAGTGAAAAATAAATGATAAACAGAGTAAAGATGTACAAAAGAAGAAAAGTATATAAAAATTGTGATAACAGTAATACTAATATTAGCAATAACAAGTGATCATGAGGCACATTTAGATAAATAGTCTGTTAAAGGGGACCAAAGTAAATCACGTTTAATCAACATCGGAAGAGAAGAAGCACATGCACGATCTAATCTGTGATGATGGCAGAGTAAATTCCACCAAGCATTATAAACCACATTTTTGGTATCTTTCCAGTTAGTTGTTATGATTTGAAAAGCAACAGCAATACAGAGATCAATAAATTTACGAATATGAAGCGGGACATCCCAAACAGGGGCCAAACCACCCAGAAACACAGAAGAAAGAAGAAAAGGAACATTAGTGGACAAAATCTTGTTAAGTGTACACCAAATGTGGGACCACATAAGGTGGACCTTAGGGCAAAGAAAGAACATGTGAACCAAATCACCAGAAGTGCATGAACAAGACCAGCACTTCTTAGCATCTAACAATTTAAATTTGAATAAGTCACAGGGAGTATAAAATAATCTATTATAAAAAAAGTAAAGGGTTTGTGTGGTGCTAGCGGACCGGGAGGTGGAATGAAGTTTGGACCAAATAGAGTCCCATGTAGGTGAGGGAAAAGTTTGATTAAGGTCCGATTCCCAGAGAAGTTCGAGGTTAGTTTTAGGCCTATCAGAAAGTGGGGGGGGAAGTAATTGATAAATAGCAGAGGCCTTAAGGGGAGCTTGAAAGTTTGGTGGAGAGGCAAGAAAGGGGGGTGAAGAGGGAGAAGGGATGTGTTGCAAGATAATAGTGGATAGTTTAGGTAGAAGTTTGTGAAAGTGTGCACAGTATTTGTTGGAGATACCAAAGGAGTCACGAAGTGCTGAAAAGGGTAATAAGGAATTGTTAGAAATAAGGTGGCGATAAGTGAGAATTCCTTTATCGATCCATTCCTTCCAAAAGAGCGCCCGATTACGTAGTTTAAGAGATTTATTATACCAGAGTGGGGTATTCAAATGAAGAGTAGATGGGACAGAGAAGGAGCGGAAAAGGGCAAGTGTTAAAGCTTTGGAGTGTTTAAAAATAGGTGAAAGCAGCTTAGGAGGTGGTTGAGTGAGAGTGGAGGCAAGAAGAAAGGAGAAGGGGTGAAGTTGAGCCAATTCCAGAGAGCTCCAAGCCGTAGTAGGAGGAGAGGAGGTTTCGAGAAGGAAAGGCCAAATTTGCTTGAGAGAAAAAGCAGAGTGAAAGCGTGAGATGTTGGGGAAGTTAACACCACCAAGACGTTTAGGTTGTTGAAGACGGAGAAGAGAGACTCTGGCCTTACGCTTATTCCACAGGAATTTGGAAAAAAGACTATTGATAGACTTAAAAAAGAAATGGGGGAGAGAGATAGGAAGCATGGAAAGACAGAAGTTCACGATAGGTAGGAGCATCATTTTAATAGTAGAAAGATGACCCCACCAGGAAAGAAAAAGAGGGGACCAACGCTCTATAAGAGAAGAGAGCTTTTTAAGTATATCGGAATGATTAAGTCTGATAGTTTCTCTAATGGTGTTAGCATATAAGACACCAAGGCATTTAATAGAGCCAGAATTCCATTGGAAACCGGAGCCCTGAAACATGTGAGGAAGACAAAATTTATTGAGGGGAAGGACTTCTGTTTTATCGATGTTTAATTTATAACCAGAAACTGAGGAGTAATCATGTAGTAAAGAAAAGAAAGCAGGGAGAGCAGTAGCAGGGTTAGAAATATAAAGCAGAATATCATCGGCGTAAGCAGTAAACTTAATCTCCACATCTTTATAAAGAAAGCCAGAATAGGAAGGGGATTGACGAATTTTTATAAGGAAAGGTTCGAGAGCCAAAATGAAGAGGAGGGGGGAGAGTGGACAGCCTTGTCTGGTACCTCTATGAAGGGGAAAATAATCAGATTGCATACCATTAATCCATATAGAAGTAGAAGGAGCAGAATAAAGCAAATGAACTAATTTAAGAAAAGTGGGACTGAAACCGTGCCAGCGCAGGGCACCAAACATAAAATCCCAATGGACTCGGTCAAATGCCTTCTCGGCATCTAGAGTAATGGCCGCCAAAGGACCATCCATTTTAGCAGAGAGATGAATGATATTAAGAAGGGTCCTAGAATTGTCTGTAATGGATCTACCCTTAACAAATCCGGATTGATGAATGTTGACCAAATCGGGGATGATGGAATTAATCCGTAGAGCCAGAAGTTTCGCATATAATTTACAATCAGTATTAATGAGAGAGATGGGTCGATAGTTCTTACACAGGGAAGGGTCCTTATCTTTTTTGGGGAGAAGAACAAGCATAGCTTTCGTGAAAGAACCTTTGGATTCACCGGAGGAGAGAAAGTGATTAATTAGCTGGAGCAAGTGAGGAACCAGGACAGATTTAAATTGTAGAAAGAAACGCACAGTAAAGCCGTCAGGGCCAGGTGTCTTATCTTTGGGGAGAAGAGAGAGGGCAGCAAGAATTTCTTTTCCTGAAATCGGGGCATCAAGAGAAGAGAAATCCACCAAAGGAGTAGGAGGTTTAGGGACAGAATTAAAGAAAGAATCTAATTGCTCTACTGAAGGGGAAGACTCAGGGGTATAAAGAGAAGAATAAAATTAAACAAAGCAATCCAGAATTTTGGCATCAGAAGTTTGGGGCGAGCCTTGTGAATCTGTAATCGAGACAATTTTAGATTTCTGTTTTTTAATTTTAAGGTAATTTGCCAAAGCCCTGCCCGCTTTATTACGACCACCATACATCTTTGCATTAAATTGAAGAAGCTGATTGGAGGCCGATTCCCAAGAATGTTTATTAAATTGCATTTTAGCAGAAATGAGAGAGGATAAAGAATCCGGAGAATTAGAAGTGTAATAAAGATGCTCGAGTTCTTTGATGCGGTTTAGATAGGAAGAGGCCTGGGAAAGCGCTTTCTTTTTTTGCGTGATACAAAATCAATAATAGAACCCCGAGCAGTGGCCTTAAAAGCATCCCAGAGAAAATGAAAGTCAGAGGAAGAGCGAGAGTTAGTAGTGAAAAAGTCATCCATGAAGTGAGTGAAATGTTCAATGAACGTGGGATCAAGTAAAAGGGAGTTATTAAAGCGCCATCTGCGGGCCTGAGGCAAGGGAGAGGGGTAATCCATATCTAAAATAACCGGGGCATGATCTGAGATGAGGATAGAGCCTATTTCTGAATTGGTCATGAATGGTGGGAGAGAAAAATATAATCAATACGGGAGAGGGAATTATGCACTGGAGAAAAAATGGAAAATTCCAGAGAGTCAGGGTGGGACAACCGCCATGAATCTATAAGGCCTCTGGAGGAGATGGATCTATGGAAGGATTTTTGCATTTTATTGGGAATGTAACGAGCTTGTGATTTGCGGTCCAAAAAGGGGTCCATCAATTGATTACAATCCCCCCCAACAATCAAATCTTCATTAGCATTAGAAGAGAGAAGGGAGGAGAAATCATTCCAAAAGGAGGAATCAATGCCATTCGGACCATAGACATTACAAAGAGAGAGATGAACATTATTAACTTTACAATCAAGGAGCAACCATCTACCATTAGTATCAACAGTTTCATTTAGAATTTGAACAGACAGTGCTTTATGAAATAAAATAACAACACCATTCTTGTGATTAGTAGCAGGAGAGCAGAAAACATCCCCAACCCATTGTTTACGTAACAACGATAACTCCTGTGTAGAAAGATGTGTTTCTTGTAAAAAGGCAATTTGACATTTTAAACGAGCAAGATGAGATAAAACACGTTGTTTCTTGATAGGGTTGCGAAGACCCTTAACATTCCAGGAAATTAGTCGAAAACCTTTCAGAGGAGGAGATTAAGGGAAAAGGAAAAAGAGAGAGTAATACAGGTAAGAAGAGGGAATATATAGAGAGGTTGGCAAGGAGAGATGAAGACAAGCCAAATATAATAAAGAGAGGAACGATGGAAATAGAAAAGAAACCCAAGTAGAGAGAGCGGAAGAAAAAAAGGAGCAATGCCAACATGAGAAGGTGCAATGAGACGAAGTGAAGAGATAGAAACGGAGGAGAAAAAGAAGAAGTGAATAATCATGCAGTGCCAAAAGGAAGGAGAAGAAAAGTAACACACAACTAACATGATGAAATAGAAAAAAGAGCAGAATGGACTCCAAACTGAAAAGGAGAAAGATATCAAAGAAAGACGATACAATACCAGCAGAAGGAGGTACAGAGGGGGAAAGAGAGAAAATGAGAAAAAGGGGTTAGAGGGACTAGTACCAATGCAACGGATAAGAGGAAAGAAGAGTAATAGGGAAAGGGCGAGTGAAGTAAAAAATGTTGAGAGAAACCGAAAAGGAGAAGGAAGGAAAGGAAAGGGAAGTAAGTAAGAAGGAAGAAGGGAGCCAAAAGCTACCCTAGAGAAGACAGCAAAAAGAAAGATGGCGAGGAGAACCAAAAAGGCTCCAGCCATACAGAACAAGTAACAAAAAGGACAATGAAGTGAGAGCGGGAGCAGCGAGAAAAGACGACCGCACAAGAAGGAAAACATAAAGGTCGAGAACACAGTCCGAGGAACCAGAAGAAGAGAAGACTAGGAAAAGAAAAGAAATACAAAGAGAACCAAGGACCGAGCACGACATAAGAACAAATGAAGGAGACTTACCGAACACGTATGCAAGGAATCAGCGTACTGGGACGACGGAAACGAACAATGACACAATACGATGGAGAGGATGGCAAACGGAACAACAGGAAACGGACCTAAGGAACGATAAAAACCAAAGAGTGAGGTAATACGAAAGGAGACAACAAGTCAACACATGGTAGACAATAAAATAAACACAGAGGCAGAGACAGTGTAAGCTAAGAGCCGCTTTGCTCCATGGAGTCATCTCTGTGGGAATGGATGAACCTGCGGAGATCAGCCGGATCCTCGAAGCTGTAAGACCGTTCCTTGTATGTAACCTTGAAGAAGCAAGGATGAATTAGACCATATCTAGCGTTCATGGAACGAAGCGTAGGCCGCAGGTCCAGGAATTCTTTTCGACGCGTTGCAGTCGGTTTGGAGACATCCTGAGAAAAAAATTGTTTGTGGCCTGACCATAACAGTTGCTTGTGTGGTTTGGCTGAGTGGAGAATAGTCATGAGGTCAGAATAGAGAAGAAAATAAGCAATAATGCCTCTAGGTTTTGAAGATGAGGAGGCGTTTTTAGGACCCAGACGGTGTGCTCGTTGAATATTGACATCCACATGTTTAGGCATACCAACAATTGGTAAGACTTGAGTCTTCAAAAAAAGGATGATGTCAGACCCTTCAGAATTCTCCGGAACACCATAAATACGTAGGTTGTTGCGTCTATTACGATTTTCCAAATCTTCAGACGTTTTCTTGAGGACCTGAACCTCCTTAGTGAGAGTGACGAGTTTGGCGGCAATATCTTGAGCGTCACTGATTTTTTGCTCAACATCAGTAACCCTTTTGTCAAGATTAGACCACTTGTCATCCAGCCTTTGCAGAGTAGCAGTGGTGTCTGCAATAAAAGGGCAAATTAAGCGAAGTTCTTCCATAAGGTCCTCAAGAGTGACAGGAGGCGGAGACTTGGAAGGAGATGGTGGGTCCTTTTTGAGGCGTTTGCCCACAAGAGTAGGGTCCTTACGTGAGGTGGAAGCAGCATTGGAAGCTTTTGTAGTATGTCCGTGCTCCATATTGGCAAAGCCAAAAAAATAAGAGAAAGATTAAAAGGCGTAAGGTAAAGTATGAGCAGCGAACCGTGGGATGAGGGCTGCAAAATACCAAAAGGAGCAACGAAATGCTGAAAGAATGAACCAACTGGAGTCTGTAGAGCACAAAAAGAAAATTGAAATGGGCCCAGGAGAGGCAAAACCGCAACAGAACAATGACAAGGCAAATTTTGAGGTAAATAGTAGAGGCCAAGGTCCGACGACAAAGGGAAAGCCAAGAAAAGTCACCAAATGCCACAAAAGTGTTCAAATGCCCTTAAAAAACCATTGGAATAGTAAACAAAACAAGGCCATTGGGCGATATTCCTGAAGTGGGAACATTCTGGGTGGTTAAGAAGCAAAAATATTAAAAAACGATAAAAAAGAAAAAACAAAATGGCGGCCTTTTCCGAGGTAATTGCATTTTCGCAAAAAAACCCAGGTGTTGGGGGGCAGTTCCGACGCTGGAAACGGCCGTTTCCGCCAAGAAACGCCTTCTAAAAACGGAGCCTTCACAGCAGAAGCGCCGCCGAAATCGCGGAGCTCAGGGGGGAGCGGCCATCTTGATCGCCGCGTCGCGTGCCCTCCTCTTAATTTCTTTTTCTATTAAACGTAATTAGCTCACCTCTGTAGATTTTCACCTTCTGTTCTGTTTTTCGGGCTTCCCTCTCTCATACTCACTCACTCTCCTTTGTCCTTTCTCTAGTTCTATCACTTCTTGCAAACGTTCTCCCATGGAGTCTCTTTTCCCTCCTTTCTTCTATCCTAAGTTTCATCCTTTCTCTTTCTGTCTATCTTTTTGCCCAATAAGTCTCTCCCTCTTAATCTTTACCTATTCAACGATTGTAGCTCTCTCTCCTTTTGTCACGCACTACTTCGACCCCTCACTCCTTTGACTCAGTGGTTAATTTGTAAAAATAAAAGTGTTTGGGCTCTCGTCACGAGGCAGCTTGCACCAGCCCATTTCTCCTGTGAGCACAGCCTAAAACAGAACCGACTGCTAACCAAGAAAGTTGGGAGAGGGTCAGGCGTAAGGGCCAGAGCTGCAGACTTCAGAGATGGGGAACCTAGTTTGAGTCTGGCCTCAGCTAAACGTCCTGTGATATTAAACAAATCACTTAATCTCCCAGTGAGGAATGTGCCCTTAACAGGTGCTCATCAAAAGCACTGGTGTTGATGATTAAGTGCCGGTGCTGAGCACTGGAAACCACCAGGTCCAATTAAGCACTGCTTTAACCACCTTCTTCCCTCTTCTTTTCCAAAGTATATAACCTTCCTCTCTCTTCCTCTGTCTAGCAGTCTTCTCAAGCGCTCTATCTCTCCTTTGCTCTATATTCATCATGCTGGCTGCTCTCTTGTTCTGCCTCGCTCCACTCTGCTGTGTTCACTCGACCCTTTTTCCTGCTCCTGGTGTCTTCTGTCTCCCCTTGCCTCTCTCCTCCACACACTGTCCAGCCTTCAGGTCAGTCTCTCCATCTCTCCACTCCTCTCTGTTCCATGGGCATACATTGCTATCATTTCCAGTTCTTTCTTCCCATTTCCCCGTGCCCCCTCCCTCCAGCACCACACACATGCTCATGTAAGATTACGTTACTTTATTTCTGATAAGTGTGCTTGCATGAGGGCAGGGCCGACCTTTGGCATGGGTGAGCTTGGCCTGCCCCGCCCCCACAACAAACACCACATTTTCTTTCTGCCCAGGGCCTCATCCCAGTCAAATTGATTTAGGGTCGGCCAGGCATGAGAGATGTTTTCTCCGACCTGTCAGAGTCCTAGCACTTTGTTGTTGCATGAGCATCTTTGTGGTGTTTCAAAAGTGAGTTTGTTGTATTTCTCCGGTACAGGGACGTGCTTTTCAGTTGGGTTGGAGATCTGGTAATAGTTAACTTTGCGTGACCTGCTTGGATACTTCCCAGCAGTATGAATAATTTATTTTCTCTTTCAACTCACCTTTTCAGATACCATTCTCGAACTGTTCACAGTGATGGGGTCAAGTTGAATTCTTACATGGACACCATAGGACAGTTTAAGATCGATCATCGCAAAGGAATTGTCCATATCACGCTTCCTTGACTTGCAACTATAGCGCATCAAAACTGATCATCTGAATGCTCCTTCATTCAAAACTTAAGGTAGTGGACAGGTAAAGGTTGGGTGCCTGCCCCAGAGACCTATATGTAAACTATTTCAATGAATTCCTTGTGAAAATATATTTATTATTTTCCATGACAACAAAGAATAAGGTGAGATATTCTGATGAGTGGGAACAATATTTTTGGCACCAACTCCTAAACCAGTTTGTGATATGTGCAAAGAAGGGTCACTGAATTATGTTAAGGACAATTTGGAATTAAACTTAAATGAAGTCTGTGGTCAACCGCCGTCTCTGCATACCAACCCAAAAGCTTTGTGTCTTGCTGTACCCTATATATTTGTTTTAGCGTTTTAGACCTCTGTGCACTGTACCCCTGCTAACCAGAGTTAAAGTGCCTGTGCTCTCCCATGAAACATGGCAAAATGTCTATATTTAACTTACCTATAAATCCCTAGTAAATGGTGCAAGTTGGGCCAGTAGTGTAGTGCAGCACCTATTGTACTATCCACTACAATGGCAGTGTAAACATGGCTTCATTGACACCAAGTGCAGCCAAACTGTAGCAGTGTAAAAACTGCAACTCAACCTGTTAACATAAACCCTTTTGAGATGTTAAGACCTCCCTTTTAAATATCAATAATTCACCCAGATGTAAGCCGTGTAATCCACAATGGTGGGTCATGATATTTAAAAGTAGGACATATGGAAACTTAATGTTAACATGTACTAGGACCCAAAAATGTATTTTTCACTGTGGTGGGCATATCTGTTCTATGTAGGAAACCAGAGTGCAGATTAAATTCTAAATACTGTATTTTAGGAACGGGATTAGTTGAGATTTTAATAAATGTTAATGAAAGGTAACTTTTAGAAAGTTACCTTTTGCCTACTTGGAGGTCCTGGAGCCAAAATTTGCCTTTGCTCTCTCTCTTCTGCTAACCTGTAATCAGTATTTGAATAGGCATTAAATGCCTCCCAGGAACAAAATATAGGCTAACCTGGATGGGCAGAGATGACTCCTCTGAACCTCACACAATATGCCGGGGTGGGAGTGGTGAGCATTTGTTTTGACATTACGGTGTCAAATCCTGCTTGAGTGTCGAATACTGCATTACAGGATTTCAAAATTTATATATACCACTTTGGGGCACGCTTGAAAGGCAGAGAACAGGGTTGTAAAACAATGATGTGGGTCCATTGTCTGGTTGCTGGAAAACCCCACTTTCGTTCTACCAGACTCCTGTCGCTGGATTTATTGTGGATAAAGGGGCTGCCCCACACTGGAGTTTAGTGTTAGATGTGGAAGGACACTAGGATTACTATGGTAACTACACTCCTCAAACACACTGCCAGCCCTCAGAGCTCAAGTTTAGTGTGGCCAAAGTCTTTCACAATTTTGACAAATGCCCAAAGTGGTATGGGTTGGCCCCAGGACCTTTCGCCTAATTGGGTAGGGTGTGCCAAGGAGTTATTTCCATCCACCAGCTTATGCCAGGCATAAATGTGGCACCTCCAGGCATCCTCTTTAGAATACTACTGGGCCTTAGGAAAACAGAAGAGGACTGGACCCGCTGTCTGTGGTTTAAGAGAAGTCCTGAAGGACTGCATCTGCTCTCTCTTGTTCCCGGAAGAAGAAGTGGATTCCGAGGGTGATTAGGCTGACCTCCTGTTCAAGCTACAGGGATACAGCAAGCTACAATAGAATTTTCCAGCAAATGGCCGACTAACTAGTGGTAATTGGACCTGTATTGGACCCTGCTGTTGGTCTCTGCCTTACACCCTGGGAGTCTCTAAGAGCCTCCCCTCTGGTCCCAAGGGCTTTAGAAATCTACACCTGTCACCTGTGGTGGATTAGGACTTAAAAGACTGAAGTTAGAAAGTAAATCCTTTGACCAGGACAAACTTGGTTAGTGTATCTAACCCACGCTGCATCAGAATCAGCATAGAAATGCGCCTATGCCTCGGTCTACTGTAACCATTGACTATCATTGGCACTTACATGTTTTAATAATCATATCTCCGGTTCCACTCATTGAATTTTTGTGATTTTGGTTTCTTCTTGTTTGTTACATTTTACTCTATTTTTCTAATTTGGTTTGGGGTTTTTATTGTGTAGCATTGTGACTTTATTACTGTTTTGATACTGAATAAATGCTTTACACATTGCCTTAATGTAAGCTTGTCTGCTCTGGGCCACCGCATGATAGGAGTTGTGATTATTCCTTGAGGTGTGTAGTCACCCACCCCACTTAACAATCGATTATCTTATGAAGTCCTATTTGCTCATTAGAAATAGGGCACAAAGGCAAACACTCTAGAATTCATTCTGGAAAATATTTCTTGATATGCAAAAGGCACACAAAAGAAAAACCTAGATTCTCTAAAATATCTGTAGATTTACCAAACAACATCGTCCTGATTTTAACAGATTTTAATGAGAAAAGATGTTCTAACATTGAGAAGTATATGAGCCTGCATACTTTGATTTTAAATACCATTCCAACAGTTTTTGTGAAACCGTAGAGACCAATAGTCGGTACATCATTGTAGAACTGCTTTCTATTAATAAATTGCACATGTGATGAGAATCATAAACTAGTGATGAATAACCACTTCGGTAATTTTAAATTACGGAATCAGATTTTGACATTTCTGATTCTAGATATGGTTGTGGGGAATTTGCGCTTTCAGGTGTATGAATTAATACTCGGAAGAGATTGTGTTTTCCAAATCCCAGAATAGGAAGCAAAAAAATGTAACTAAAGGGCATATCAACAAGGCCCGCGTTAAAATTATCATCGCTTTAGCGTCTGTTTTCGGGCGAAAAGCAGTGATAATTTTAACGCCCTATCAGCAAAGACGCGCTATCGCGTGTTTTCATGCTTCTTCGTCCGTTTCCTCAACTCCCAGCTTTGCATCGCTAATGAGATGCAAAGTGGGCATAACACACAGAAATTACCAGGAAAATGTCGCTAAGCGACATTTCCCCTTTTATTAATCTGCACGCTAACCTGCAAAGCGATAAGAAAAGTAGCGCTAACCGTGCTTTTCGCTATTTTCCTTATGGCTGATTTCAATCTGACTTAGCCAATATATCCAACGGAAGGTGTATATCATGGCTAAGTCTTCCCTGCCCTATCATCAAGCTATCACCTATGGCTGTGCGATTATCGCTGGATTTCCAGCGATAATCGCACATTTAGCAGCTATCGCTTGGATTTTCATCGCTTTGGAGATATGTGTCACTGATAGCGCGCTATCTCAGCGATAAACGGCGATAATTATCCTCGCGCTAAGCGCGCTTAATGATAATTATCGCCGGCTATTGCTGATATGCCCCTAAGTTCTTGGAGCAGACAAACCCAAAGCAATTTAGGTTTTATAATATTTATTGAGTTTCATGGACTGAATAACTATAAATTGGCTAAGTGGGTAAACTGCACTAATTGTATGGGTTAGAAGAGTCATACATTGAGAGAAAACTTCATATAAATAGTGCTTTGACAGCTAATTTGCAGAAATTAAAAAAAACAGTGCAGGAGGAAGTACAGGTTCCTTCAAAAAAGAGGAGGTGAGAGATATGCACAAAAATGATTATGCGCTGAGAGCTACATACAAAACTTTTGCAAAGGTAAGAAGAAGTCATTGGACAATTTACAATCGGTTACTTATGGCTACCATTGGATTTGAATTTTATAGGGTCTAGGATATAGAATGATGCCTTGCAAGAGCAAAACCAAGGCTGCTGTCCACATGCCAGCCCCCTTTTTGAAAAAATATCTTTTAAGTATTTTCCCAATATTGCCATACACTAACAGGTTTTATTGATGAAAATTGAAAAGACATTCCAATCCTGGCATTGTACTGTACCTACATCACACACTAGCATTATGTTCCTCGATTTACTCATGTTAAGTACATGTAAAAGAATGTGCATACATTAAAAAGAATGGTTAGACACTTTATTTTAATCAATCATTCTTTCATTTGCAGACTCTTTGTGCCCCAAGGACAAAGACTTCCTAACTCTAAAAGCTCATTAAATTATTTTTTGTAAGTTATGCCTATGAGCAATTGGGTTGTTGGTTCAAGGTGCTGTAAGCCCTTCTCAGCAACAGCCACAATCCTTGACAGGACGAACCACAAAAAGTCACAAAATTAACCTGCACTTAACTCTCTGGTAGCCTGGTGCAAAAGCAGCCAAGCTAAACTTAGAGCCAATGTTTAAAGTATGTATGTAGTACTTAACGAGTAATAAAGGGAAAACCCAGCAGAATAAAAATCCCACACCAATTTACTGAATAATTAAAATGTAATAAATTATTTGACACCAAACCGACAAAGAGAAAAATTCAATCAGTAGAATCTGAGTTATGAATTTTAAAAGTTTAAAGTGAAAAATAATGCCTACAAGATCAAACCGTCAGCTATGGACATCTAGTCATGCGAGACCAGGGCAAAGTAGAACGTTATGGCCAACTGGAATGGAGTGGGATTTGGATACACAACGTAGATTGGACCCGGTCTCTGCTTACCTTAATTTTTGAGAAAAAAATATCTCAGAAGGTAAAGTTTAGCAGAGCAATGCAGCTGGCGGTGTCTGAGAAGGATGTGTTGTCTGCCTGGAGCTGCTGAATGAAGTTGAAGTGAAGATTACTACATTCGGAACAAAGTCTCAATCTTGAAGTCAAAAATTGCCAGCAGGACGAAGCTGCGGGCTACTACTGAAGAGAGCTTTTTTCGAGGCCAGACACCCCTTCTATGAGGAGTTGCTGAAAAGGATTTGCTGCTGTGGAGAATAATGTAATGAGGCTACTGTGAAGTCAGGCCGACTGGCAATGCACCTTGAGTGGATAAGCAAGCAGGTAGGCCATGTTCTCTTCTCAGTTATCATGGCACTTTTGGATGAAAATGTTGCCAAAATTTTGATTTGGGCTATCTGTGCATTTTTTTGGGGGGGGCACTACTTTGAGGATCAAACTCACTCAAGCTGGGGTACAAAGGCTGGTTCAAGATGACTGGAGCCTTTTCTGTCCCTGAGGCTCTGTTTAGGAGGCCAGCCATCTAGCCCTTTGAGGCACTCTGGAAGTCCTGGGTTGAAGCAGCAAAACAGGTCTTAAGTAACTGGGTAGTCCTCTGAGGGCAGAAGCAGTCTTCAGACAGTAGGGCAATCCTCTTGAAGCAGCAGGGCAGTCCTCTGAAGTAGTACAAAAGGGGGTGGTGATGGACGGAGCATCTGAACCAATCAAACGCTCACACCCAGTCAACAGATCTGGGTTTAATCCATCACCGTTCTTTAGCCCACTCTGCCACCCCAGTTCAGACATGGCCATATGCAAATCAGTCTGACCCTGTGCCTCATAGGAACAGTCCAGCCCGAACTGCCAAGCCATGCCTTCCCTGGACCGGAAACAAGCTTCTGAGGACCGGTTTCTGGTATTTCAGACGTCTTCAGCCCGGCTTGCTTGAATCCAGTGGCAAAGTGAGCAAGGGACTCACGTCTGAGCATACCCTGCCAACTTATGGCGAACAAAGTGGTACAAAAGGGGGTGGTGATGGACGGAGCATCTGAACCAATCAAACACTCACACCCAGTCAACAGATCTGGGTTTAATCCATCACCGTTCTTTAGCCCACTCTGCCACCCCAGTTCAGACATGGCCATGAGAGAGCACAAATCTGAAAAATGTATAAGTGCACCATATTTACAAGCACGTAGTTAGTTTATATATACTTGCACAAGAGTGTCTCATACCCAGGAGTGAAATATACAGAGTGTCTAAGTAGAGTAACGATAACCATAGCAATGTGAAGACTAATGTAGAAATGTTAGAATGAATATGGAAACCTCATGTTCTCATGTTAAGTGATCATGTAAGAGAAAAGTGAAACCTTGCAAACCAGTTAAAATGTGTAGGCCTCATGGCAATTCACAGTAAATATAAAAGTGCTGCTAAAATAATGTGAGGTGGGGTTGACATTGTTCTTCAAAATGTATTATTGAACTTAGTAATGAAATAGATGTTTTATAGATGTGTTGCATTATAGAAACGTGTGCTAGTTAAGAATACTGTTTAAATCAAGTAAAATGTTTTCAGAGTGCAGGGACCCGCTTCATGTAAATCAAGTAGGCCTGAACAGATAATGTCGTTTCTTTGATCTGCAATGTGCTCGTTAGTGAAGAAGTCGAGAGGCGCCAAGTACAGAGTTTTACACATGTTTTATGGCCTATAGATATGGTGGAGTCTGGAATTTGAGGCCCACCGTAGGACGGTCTGTATGCAGGTGCGAGGGGTCCTAATCAGTCGGAATGAACGGGGCTTTGTTCAGTGACGCCTGGCACCGGCCTGTAGGAGGTTTCAGAAATTTCAGGGGGTACCAGCGAACTGAAGAAGAAGCCTGGGAACCAAGGTCAACTTTAACGAGGGTCTCGAAGAGTATCATCATGGAGTTTTGCCGCTGAAATCGATACCACGTGAGGGGCGTCCCGAGGGGCGTTCCTATTGGAAATGTGATTTTGTATTAGGGAAAGCGACCCGGGAGGAGAGCAGAGCAGATGACTTTGGGAGCCTAAGAGAGCGGTTGGGTAGGCAGATAGGCTGATCATCGGAGACCGATTTGCAGACGAGACTAAGAGAAGTGTGTGATCTTCTTAGGAAGTCACCACGGCTGACACCTTTTGGGTAAAGATCTTGTTAAGTAGGGATGTCACTTAGTCTAGTGTAGGGACAGACTAATCTGAATTTTCTTTTCTGTAATGACTCTTAAGTTGCAGCTTGTATCTATTCTTGCAACACTAATGATCTTTGAACTTGTGCTCATTATTCTGTTTTGTAGACTCAGAGCATTCAAGGAATATATGTTTGTAGTGATACCAGTGTATCTTTTAAATCTTATCTTGAGAAGTTTGTATCTTCAGTTATCTTTGACTTTACATTAAATCTTTAAACTTTATCACTGGTCAGTGGTTATTTAGAGTGGTGTAAGTTCTTAACTGATTGACCTAGTAGTAGATTGCCTTTTACTCAACGACAGGTACCAACGATCCAGTCGACTTGGTTTGGGATCTGGTAAGGTAACTATAGACCAGAAACCCCGCGTTAACAGTTGGTAGCAGATTAGGATGGTTATCTTCTTGAGGAAGGTAATCTAGGTAGGTTAGTTTACCCCAAGGCCCCTAGACATCGAGAGACGAGCAGCGGAAGAATCGTGCGCCGAAGGTGCAGACGGTGCGAGAAAAGCAGCAGTATCGGAGGAGAGTGAGTATAACAAGGGTCATGCGTGAACAGATTGCGGTGTTTTGTGTTGTATTTGTATTGTAATGTCTTGCGGAGTTGAATGCCTGTAGTGTGATTGAGAGAAGGTTGTGAGCGCGCGCAACCTGGTAAACTGGTTACCTGGTAAACGGGTGAACTGGTGAAATCTTAAGTTCAGGCCAGAGCTTAAGTGGTTTTGGGTGTATCGAACATCCAGAGTAGTTGTCGACTATAGTACGGAGGTCACGAGGTACCATTGACCACCGTGGGACCGAGATAGGCGGAGTGTAAGAGTGGGTGCGTGAAGTAACGGACGCTGGTCGAAAGTTACTGTGTGTAAGCAACCTATCAGAGAAGGCGATTGTCTGGACGTAAACGGAAAGACATCTCGTCAAGTTAAGGTGACAACTACAGAAAGACTGTGGGCGTACAGTCAAGAAAAGTGATCGCTTGGACGGAAGTAATCATTTTTCAGAGTATGAATGGGATGCATGCATGACCGAGGAGACGAGCTGAGAAAGGAGGGGAACTGCTGCGAAGGGGGACGGGTGACGTCGGTTAGAGCCGCGCTGTGATTGAGCGGTTGGTGTGACGTTAGCTAGAGCCGCGCTCTGGTTGGGCGGCTAGAGTGACGTCGGAGGAAAGCCGCGATCGGATAGGCCAGTTAGCAGGAACAGCGCGGTGATTGGTAGATTGTCATCAGGATGTAAACAAACGCGGAGAAAAGAGAAATCATGAAGTGCTTTAAGTGTTTGAAAGGGATTTTTAAAAGAAAAAGAAGTGAACATTATTACAGAGAAGAGGCACCGCCAGAGGGTACACCGGCTCATTATATGGCAGCGAATGTGGGGCTGCATACAATATTATGGATTGGGGCTTGGAATAAGCTTACGGAAGGAAATGAGGAAATGCAGTTCCCGAAGTATGGGACGTTTAAGTTAGAGGTGTTGCATCGACTAAAAGCAACCATGTCCTCACTGAAACCCCCGCCTAGACCAACCCAGTTTGAGGCCCTTAATGCATGGATTAGGGCTGCGCACGACAGGAATTTGAACAGGCGTCAACAAAGACTGACGCGATCTGTAAGAGCAGTGCGAGATTCCAAATGGGACGAGGAGGCAAAGAGATGGAGGGTACAGGCTATTGAGGTAGAGAAATTGTATCCAATGAGGGAGGTGGTAGGAGGAAGGAACCTCATGGAAGAGGATGAGGAAAGCGAGTCGGAAGACAACGTGATAAACAGATTGCTGATAGATAGACCACCTCCGAGAGTTGGGGAGATAGAAGATAGAGGACTTGCAAGGGAAGATGGGGCTGTCATAGAGGGGTTTACACCACTCCCTATATCAGAATGGACACCTATCAAAGGCGAGGAGACACCTCACAACAACACTGTACAGAGTGTAGTGGGAAGGTTTGTGGTACAGAAGACGCCAACCACCGAAAAGGTTGAGTCTTTTGGATTGCCAGACGCTCTTCAAGTGCCTGTTACCATAGGACCTATAGTATCGATCTATAACCCTGAGAGAGATAGAGAGGAAGAACAGAGGCGATTGGATAGAGAAAAGATTGAGATGGAAAGGAGGAATAACATGACAAATGCATGGAAGCAATTGCCAGGATCGGTAACGTGGAACACCCCATTAGATGCAACTGTGGGTCCCAACACAGGACAAGGAGGTCAGAGAGGACCGATGGATCTGAGGGGACCACGGCCGAAGTCTTATACAGAATTAAGAGCTGATTTGAGGGAATGGGATGGGTCCGCAGTAACCCCGAGTAACAGGTCAAGAACAGAACCCGAGTGGGAAAGCAGAGGTAACGGGACTGTATCTCATTGTGGGGCCAGCGAAAGCAGTCAGGGGCGAGAAGGCCAAAGTCAGGAGAATAGAGGAGTTACACGTCCTATAGATGAAAGGGAACAGCAGGAGCAAAATAGTAGGAGTGTGGAGTGTGAGGAGATGTCCCGTCTCTGGGAGAAAGGTGGAGACCAAATGGTACAAGCATTCCAGAATAGGTTTAGGTGCCTTCATCATACACTCGGAGAAGACGTTTAACATTGGAGAAAGGAGAACAGTGATAGGTCCCGCCATGCCTCGAGTAATCAAGAATCACAGGGGAATAGTGAGGAAAGGGGGAGTAATGGAATGCCTTACTATGCATCCAGAGAAAGCAGGTTGGACGGGGAAGGTGGGAATAGGAGACGCAATGGAGTGTTTCACCATCCACCCCGAGAGGATGGAAAAGCATGGGATCTGGAGAGGTGGGAGCATGGGAAGACTCCGCATAACTCACCGGAGCCTAAACGCAGAACTCGGAGTTGGGATGGGAGAGATGTGGATGGAGTACCTAAATCTAGTGTGTTAAAAGCTGCAATAAAGGCAAAGAGACTTGATGTCACCAGTTTAAAATCTGATGTGGATGAGATAATAGATGGTACGCTGCCTTTAGAAAGGATAGAATTGTATGAACAAGATGAGCTGCTGTTCATGGCAAAGGATGTTACTAGGAAGGCTAGAGCGATTCATGAGAAACTGACTAATTTGGCAGACAGGTACGCCGTAGATTTATCTAGGACAAGGGCATTGCAGAGTAACCACAGATTGCAGTACTCAGACCAAGACCTAGATGAGAAGAGAACTACCGGATTAAAAACACACATAAGAGAATAGGTATCAGGAATAAGAGTGTGGAGAGAACTGGACAAATGGGAAGAAAGGTGGTCGAAAAAGGGCACTGTCAGGCGAAGTATGAGAGAGATGTCTCCTGAGGGAAAGATAATGCAGATGAAGGCATTTCCTTTGAGAGAAATATCGAACGGGAATTATGTACATGTACCCTGGAGTAGAGGAGATTTAGCTGCATTTACCAACTCATTTCCGAAGTTAAGGGAGAATCCAGTTGAGTGGTATAAGCAAGTAGAGAGGTTTGTAAAGATCTCTAAGGTATTGTGGATTGATTTGAACACCTTGTTTGATATTGTGGTTCCAGGGGATTTGTGGGTAACATGCAAGATTAGTGTCCAGTGGCCAAATGCAGAACCTGAAAGGAATGCTAGAACTAATGGACCGGCGGACAGTGTCATGGAGAAATATGAAAGAGTAATAGCCTGGTTAAAGGATAAAGTGCCTCCACAAGATATAGATTGGGTAAAAATAGACCGAACAAGACAGGAACCCAAGGAGACAGTTCATGAGTTCTATGAGAGATTGCTGAAAATATTCAAACAGTACAGTGGACTCGATGTAATGGATCCCAAAGACATAGGACAGTTTGTGTCAAAGTTCGTTTTGGGGCTGAGACCTGATATTTGCTTGATGATTCAACAACATTTGATTTGTTGGCAAAACAAACCACTAGATGAGATCCTGCGATATGCGAGATACTGCAGTGACGAAATAGATTCTAAAGCAAAGAATCTAAAGGAGAAGTTGATGGTAGTGCAGATGCAGTCAGCAGGGAAGGGTGGACAACAGAAACAGGGAATGGGACGAAAGTCAAATGGTCAAAACAAGGATAATGAAGAAAGCCAGAGACCTAGAATAGACTTTGCCACTTTAAAGAAAACGACAAAGTGCCATTTGTGTCATCAGGTGGGACATTGGAGACGCGAGTGTCCCTTTAATACTGAAAATGGAGAGCTAGAATTAGAAGAGCAAGTTCAAGAGGTTCCAGCTCAAAAGGCGACAGTTCCAGGAAGCAAAGTGGCCAAAGGGGGGACTTCGGCTCCACAAGCCCAGTTCCCACAGCCATCGAAAATAGCGACAGGGGGAAAGGTCTTTAAACAAATGCCTCTCTTTATCGAGGAAGAAAAATGTTATTATATTGATCCATTAACAGGACAACGTGTGAGTAGAGAAGAGGACTGTACCCTCGGGGCAGTCCTAGAGGTGGATCAAAGAGGGCCGTTTGTTGAAGCTGAAGTGGCAGGGTGTCCTACAACATTCTTGGTGGATACTGGAGCTACTCGATCAACTCTGAGATCAGCAGTAGTTCCAGACTTACCGATGTCAGGGGAAACAATTCAAGTGGTGGGAGTTGCAAATAAAAGGATGACTAGTCCCTTGACTGAACCAGTGTCCGTGAAAATAGGAAACCACATGAATGAACATCAATTTGTGGTATGTGATTCGAGTCCGGTATGTCTGTTAGGAAGGGATTTGTTGTGCAAATTGAATTGCACAATATACTGCACACCGCAAGGAGTGGAGGTTCAGACTACAGATGATGATGCTACTTTCAAGGTAGCCAATTCAAAATCTTGCATAGAACTATATCCTACTCTGACAGTAGAAGATCTTCCCCAGGACTTACGAGATGCAGTGGCGTCAGAGGTATGGGATTTCACAGTCGAAGAAATAGGATTGATTAAAGGGGTAGAACCAGTAAAAATAATGGTAAAGCCAAATGCCGAGTTTCCAAGAACGCCTCAATACAAATTGTCCCAGGAAACGATTGCAGGAATAAAACCTGGGATCGAGTCAATGATTCAGCAGGGAATACTAAAAGAAATCGTGGGAAGTCCTTGTAACTCCCCGATTATGGGGTTGCAGAAACCTAGTGGGAAATTCAGGATAGTACAGGACCTCCGGAAAATTAACAATATAGTTGTTTCATGTTGTCCGGTGGTACCGAACCCATCAGTGATACTGTTTCAGATACCGTGCCAAGCAGAATGGTTCACAGTGATAGATCTTTGCCAGGCCTTCTTTTTAATCCCATTGGATGAAGAAAGCAGGTACCTTTTCGGTTTTAAAATGGAAAATCGTGTCTTAACATGGTGTCGAATCTCACAAGGATTCACAGACAGCCCATCCATCTTCAACCAGTTGTTGAAGAAGAATCTCGAAAATCTAGTACTGCCGCAGAATTCGGTTCTGGTCCAGTACATAGATGACCTACTTGTTGCGTCAGAGACCGAGGAAGCTTGTAAAACAGATTCCATTGCCTTATTGAACCATTTAGCTGAAAATGGACATAAGGTATCTCCGAGCAAGTTACAATACTGTCTGACCGAAGTGCAGTATTTGGGACACCGATTAGAAAAGGGAAAACGTAAGGTGTCTCCAGATAGGATTGAGGCGATAATGAAGATGAATGCGCCTACGACACAAAGAGAAGTTAGGATGTTCCTAGGAATGGTTGGTTATTGTCGACAGTGGATAGTTAACTTTTCACTGAAAGCAAAACCATTACAGAAACTGACGCACAAGGAGGTGAGTGATCCGGTACCATGGGACGATGAATGCCTAGTGGCATTCCTGCAGCTGAGAGACGACTTGTGTCGTGCTCCGGCTCTGGGGATGCCCGACTACGAGAAGTCTTTTTCACTTTATTGCTGTGAGAGGGAGGGATGTGCTTTGTCCGTCTTGGCACAGACCCATGGAAATGCCCGTAGACCAGTTGCCTACTTTTCGGCTACATTAGATCCGGTAGCCGCAGCGTTGCCCGGATGTCTCAAATCCGTTGCTGCAACGGGTGTCAGCATTGAAAGGTGTGAGAGTATTGTCATGGGACACCAGTTAGTGGTGTATGTACCACATTCTGTAGAATTGTTAATGACCAGGACGAAGACGCAGCATCTGACCAATAGCAGGCTCACGCGCTACGAGCAAGTTATCCTTGCTGCGGAGAACGTGACCCTCAAAAGATGCTCTGTTTTGAATCCTGCTACATTGATGCCACTACCCACTGTAATAGAAGGCGAAGAATGTGAAGACCACGATTGCCTCGATGTGACTGAACTATGCACGAAGCCCAGACCAGATATTGTGGATGAGCCGTTGACGGACCCTGATGAAGTTTACTTTGTCGATGGCTCATGTTTAAGAGACGATACTGGTCGGTTGAGAGCAGCTTATGCTGTTTGCACCATTGCTGAAGTTGTGGAAGCCGCTTGCCTGGAAGTACATTCCGCACAGGTAGCAGAAATCATTGCATTAACTCGTGCCTGCATAGCAGGTAATGGAAAAAGAGTCACCATATACACTGACAGCCAATATGGTTTCGGTGTGGTTCACGATTTCGGGCAATTGTGGTCTCAGAGAGGTTACATGACCTCTTCTGGTTCGCCCATTCGAAATGGAGAATTTGTGCGACTGTTGTTGGAAGCATTACAAGGTCCAGCTGCCATTGCTATTGGAAAATGTGTAGCTCACACTAAGAATACAGATTTTGTGTCACAAGGTAACCGATATGCCGATGAGGTCGCCCGCTATTGTGCGGAGCAAGATTATTCTTTCACAAAAGTGGAAATAAATGGGGCTGCAGAAAAGACAGAATTGAGCATGATGTTGGAAACAGTCGATACTTGGGAGGATTTAAGAGTAATGCAGGAGAACGCACCTGAAACTGAGAAAAAGGCATGGGAGATGGCAGGTTGTGTGCGAAGCGAAATGGATTTTTGGATTTCAGCAGATGGGAGGGCTGTGTTACCTGAGGAACTAGCGAATCCCATGGCAAGACAAATACATGGTCCAGTACACTTAGGAAGGGATGCCATGCTGAGAGTGTTCAGGCAGACTTGGTATTGCCCTAAGTTTAGAATAGCAGCGGAATCAGTATGCAAGCGATGTGTTACCTGCCAACAGTTAAACATAGGGAAAAGAACACCAGTTACACTGAGTCACATTGGGAGGTCCGGGGGGCCTTTCAATAGAATGCAATTAGATTTTATTGAAATGCCAAAAATCAACCGCCTTAGGTATGTTTTGGTGGTTGTATGCATATTTTCCAAATGGGTTGAAGCATACCCTACACGCAGGTGCGATACACTCACAGTAGCCAAACTGTTGCTCAGGGAGTTGATACCACGCTTCGGGGTGCCTGCCTCTCTGGAATCGGACAGAGGAACACATTTTAACAGCGAAATTGTGAAGATGCTGTGTTCTGCATTAAAGATCGATCAAAAACTGCATTGTAGTTATCGACCAGAGGCCTCAGGGATTGTGGAGCAAGTAAATGGCACTCTGAAGAGTCGACTAGCTAAAGTCTGTTCATCCACATCTTTGAGCTGGCCAGATGCTCTTCCTTTAGTGCTCATGAGCATGCGTAGCACACCCGACAGGAGGACAGGTCTCTCTCCGCACGAGGTTCTGATGGGGAGGGCCATGAGACTTCCTACTGTTCCAACTGCTGCCCTATTGAACATAACAGATGATCTGATCTTGGATTATTGTAAGGGACTGTCTGACGCCATCCATTCTGTGTCCCTTCAGGTGCAGGCTGCTGAAGTTCCATCATCAAGGAACCTGTGTCATGATCTGTGCCCAGGGGACTGGGTGCTGATCAAGAAGCACGTCCGGAAGAACTGCCTAGATGTACGTTGGCGTGGGCCCTTTCAGGTAATCCTGATCACGAATACCGCGGTGAAGTGCGGAGGGCTGCCAAATTGGATCCATGCATCCCATACTCGAAGAGTTCCAGCACCTCTAGAAGAAACAGCTCCTCTCCCAGACGAAAGTCCAGTCGTGGAAGAAGAATCCCAAGGGGGGACCAGACAAGCTGTGGGGGTGTCGGAAGAAGTTGGGAACGCATCTGATCCAGAAGAGGAAGGAAGGCAGGACGGCAGTGAAACTGAAGACGCAACCGAAGGAGAGAGCTGCAGCGAATATGACTCAGACACAGACCAGTACCAAAGCGATCAAGAACCAAGTGTGAGGACGAGAAGTAGGAGAACAAGGCGTGAAGCAGCCACTTGGCCGGAAAGAAGGAGGAGGCTAAGCTTGAGGTCGGCTCGGGAAGAAACGCTTGCTCCTATATCCGAAGACTCGGATCAAGAAGAAGATACCCAGGATCAAGCCCAGGAAGGTCCAAGAAGATCAAGGAGGGTGCGAGTGCCTAGCAGAAGGTACTCTACTCCTGATTGGACCTACCTCGTTGCAGATGTCCGGGGGACACAGAACCGGGAGGGTGAGGGAAGTGAGCCTGATCAGAATTGAACCTATCATCACAGTGCAAATAAGGTTCCTGCTACCAGGAGTGGAGGCCGAAAGATTGCTGACACTCAACATCGTCTATCCTCCTCTCCTGAGCCGAATCAGAAAATTGATTTTAGAGACAGTTGACTTTCCGGTTTGTTGTTCACAATATCCAATATTGGAGGGAACTCTTCTTCGTTTGGAAATGCTTGAGCGAGTAGTGGAAGTTCTTGGAACGCTCATTGTCTTGGATAATACTTTGTTGCTGATGTCTTCGAAGGGGCGCAGAACTGGGAAGGTGAAGAAGGTGACCCTGGTCAGAACGGACCCCTTCGTAACTGTGGATGTAGAGTTGATAGTACCAGGAGTGGAGATTGAAAAACTATTAACTCTTAATTTTGTTTGTCCTCTTGTCCTGAGCGAAATAAGGAGAATAATCCTAGAGACAGTCGAATTTCCATGTTGTTGTACGAAATGCCCAATACTTGAAGGAATCCTTCTTCGTATGGACATTTATGAGGACGTGGTGGCACTTCTTGGAACACGCATAGTTTCAGATTGATAAAAGACTTTTGAAAAGAACTTTGTAAATATTGCTGCAAGATAACCTAGCGCCGAGTGGAAGAAGAAAAAATGGTAGGGACTTCCTTTTAGAGGACGGAGAAGGGCTAAGGTTGTCTATTTTTACAGGACTCTATGACTGTTTTGCGGAGTAAATTGTCAGCTTCCAGGAGTGTTCAAAAGAGAGACACTGTTCAAAAGAGAGACTTTGTTCGGAGAGAAGGAGAAGCTGGTGCTAGAAGAACACCCAAAACTACACTGTTTGAGAACATGGAGGCCGGCAACCCGAACCGCAGGGCAAAATGTATAGTTGGCACACTTTTAGGGGTAGTGATTTCTCTTATAGTTTTAGTGGTTACTGTCTCATACATAGTGGGACACGAGAGGGATGCAACTGCAGTCAAGGGAGTGTCAACACAGAGAACAACTACTGTTAATTATAAGGGAAACATCAATGATAAAGACAAAGTTTTGTTAGATGCGGAAATTAAAAGGTTACATACAGATGAATCACAGGGGAATTTTAGGTCAAATGCTTATGCCAAATTACTTTATGAGTACATTGATGTCATGGAGGCGAAGAATTGCTACGTTTGTATGCAATTACCAGCTTCTGTGGATGAGGGTATCAGATACCATCATCTTCCATTGACATATGGAATCACATGTAGTTTGTTGTTGAGCATATTTTATGGACGAGATGGGTTCGAGTATTATTTCTCGAATTTTGACTCGGTGTTACCTGAGGTCCCAAATTATAAGCATCTGAATACGTGGGACTATTACAAGAGCGAAGACAGGTTACAGAAATTTTTCATTCCATGGAAAACTTTAGATACATCACATGCCCGAAGAAACAATTTGACTTGTCATGTGTCAGAGATTGAGAAAAAGTTTATAGGGCAGGTGGATACTCGATACAGAAGGCAAAAGGTTCAAAAAGCTTCAGGACAATGGGAAACAGATTGGACCAAGGAGGAAAGGGAACACCAAAGGAAGGGTAGCAAGGGTCCAATTGCCTTAGATAAAGAGAAAAGGGGGAAACTATGTATTCATAGAAGTCACTCCTATTATGAGAATTTGTTTGTAGGGGAAGTCAGTTGTGAACATGCTTTCCAATTGGAGTATTACTCCAAGGATTTCTTGAAAGAAATGCAAGCAATACCAAATGTATATTTTGTATGTGGAAGAAATGCTTATGTGAAGTTACCAGATAATTGGTACGGATCATGCTATTTAGCGATTGTCTTTCCCAAAATATACCATGCCGAGAATTTAGAGACAACAAAGAGAGGAAAACAAGCTAGAGGAAGAAGAGATCTAGGCGCTGAGGAAGTGGTTGGGGATGTATTTGGTGTGGTATTTCCCTTTTTGGGATTGATATTGAATGACATCAAGCTTAGGAGATTGGCTACAGTCGTAGATAGGTTGTCTGCCAGTACTGCTAGATCATTAATGCTGGTGGAGGGCGAGATGCAATCGATAAGGGCAATGGTTCTTCAGAACCGACTTGCTCTAGACGTTCTGTTAGCCAAAGAGGGAGGAGTTTGTAAGGCTTTGAAGGTCCAGGAATGCTGCACTTACATTCCGGACAATTCAAAACCTCTAGAGAAATACATACGAAACATTACTGTAATTCACCACGAAATTGAGGATCTGACAAAAGTAAACGTGTGGGAAAAAGTAGGTCTTGGAATGGGTAAAGTTGGAGGTTGGTTTGCCAACCTAGGAAAGGGTATCGTTTGGTACATACTGAAACCCATCATCATAATTGTGATTTGTGTAATCACTTTGTGGGGATTGGTGCGTCTGTATCAGTGGTATAGGGCAAACAGGTTGCAAAGATCTATGAGAGAACAGGAGAGAAGGTTGACAGCGATGCAAGATACACAATATAAGAGTCTGAAGGCATTGGAGACAATGAAAAGAAGTGGTACTGCCATGACTTCACTTTGAAGGATCCTACATTTTAGTGATGGTGTTTTGATGGTGATGACTCCTGAAAGTCATCAAAGGGGGGACTGAGAGAGCACAAATCTGAAAAATGTATAAGTGCACCATATTTACAAGCACGTAGTTAGTTTATATATACTTGCACAAGAGTGTCTCATACCCAGGAGTGAAATATACAGAGTGTCTAAGTAGAGTAACGATAACCATAGCAATGTGAAGACTAATGTAGAAATGTTAGAATGAATATGGAAACCTCGTGTTCTCATGTTAAGTGATCATGTAAGAGAAAAGTGAAACCTTGCAAACCAGTTAAAATGTGTAGGCCTCATGGCAATTCACAGTAAATATAAAAGTGCTGCTAAAATAATGTGAGGTGGGGTTGACATTGTTCTTCAAAATGTATTATTGAACTTAGTAATGAAATAGATGTGTTATAGATGTGTTGCATTATAGAAACGTGTGCTAGTTAAGAATACTGTTTAAATCAAGTAACATTTTTTCAGAGTGCAGGGACCCGCTTCATGTAAATCAAGTAGGCCTGAACAGATAATGTCGTTTCTTTGATCTGCAATGTGCTCGTTAGTGAAGAAGTCGAGAGGCGCCAAGTACAGAGTTTTACACATGTTTTATGGCCTATAGATATGGTGGAGTCTGGAATTTGAGGCCCACCGTAGGACGGTCTGTATGCAGGTGCGAGGGGTCCTAATCAGTCGGAATGAACGGGGCTTTGTTCAGTGACGCTTGGCACCGGCCTGTAGGAGGTTTCAGGAATTTCAGGGGGTACCAGCGAACTGAAGAAGAAGCCTGGGAACCAAGGTCAACTTTAACGAGGGTCTCGAAGAGTATCATCATGGAGTTTTGCCGCTGAAATCGATACCACGTGAGGGGCGTCCCGAGGGGCGTTCCTATTGGAAATGTGATTTTGTATTAGGGAAAGCGACCCGGGAGGAGAGCAGAGCAGATGACTTTGGGAGCCTAAGAGAGCGGTTGGGTAGGCAGATAGGCTGATCATCGGAGACCGATTTGCAGAAGAGACTAAGAGAAGTGTGTGATCTTCTTAGGAAGTCACCACGGCTGACACCTTTTGGGTAAAGATCTTGTTAAGTAGGGATGTCACTTAGTCTAGTGTAGGGACAGACTAATCTGAATTTTCTTTTCTGTAATGACTCTTAAGTTGCAGCTTGTATCTATTCTTGCAACACTAATGATCTTTGAACTTGTGCTCATTATTCTGTTTTGTAGACTCAGAGCATTCAAGGAATATATGTTTGTAGTGATACCAGTGTATCTTTTAAATCTTATCTTGAGAAGTTTGTATCTTCAGTTATCTTTGACTTTACATTAAATCTTTAAACTTTATCACTGGTCAGTGGTTATTTAGAGAGGTGTAAGTTCTTAACTGATTGACCTAGTAGTAGATTGCCTTTTACTCAACGACAGGTACCAACGATCCAGTCGACTTGGTTTGGGATCTGGTAAGGTAACTATAGACCAGAAACCCCGCGTTAACAGCCATATGCAAATCAGTCTGACCCTGTGCCTCATGGGAACAGTCCAGCCCGAACTGCCAAGCAATGCCTTCCCTGGACCGGAAACAAGCTTCCGAGGACCGGTTTCTGGCATTTCAGCCGTCTTCAGCCCGGCTTGCTTGAATCCAGTGGCAAAGTGAGCAAGGGACTCACGTCTGAGCATACCCTGCCAACTTATGACGAACAAAGTCCTCTGAAGTACACAGCAGGCCACAGGCAGCAGGGCAGTACTTTGAGACTCCTCTGCAAGTCCAGAAGTGAACTGAGGAGTCAGTCTGAGAGTCCTAGTTTTATACCTGGTGACAGCGTTCAAGTGGAAGTTACTTCTGGAGTATTCACCCTCACAGATGGTACTGAAATTTCCTTCCTCTCTCCCCTGGTGCTAGGATGTCTGGGGGCAGAAAAGGCCAATGTGGAGTTATTTATGTATGGCTGAGGCAGCTTATTTGAAATACAGGTGGGGCAGTGCACAGCTCTGCCCCTTCCATCCTGTCATGATTGCCCATCCGGCCAACACTCAATACCCCTATTGTGTGACTGTCTGGGAGGAATACACAAAGGTTAGCTGCCAACTATACCTAGTCATGTGACCGAGGACACAGGCTGCAGGCACCAAATGATTAGAACAAGAAAATAAAGATTTTCTAAAAGTAGCATTTTCAGGATTATGACTTAAAATCTGACTTTACCGTGAGAGAGGATTTTTCATTAGAATTCCTTAGACACTAAACAATTTTTTTTACCTTCTCTCAAACAAAAGTTAGCACTTATTAAATGTACTAAGGTAACCAAATGTTATTCTATGTGGCAGGTCGGACTCACAGTGGTGAAAAATGAATTTGTGAGTTTTTCGCTACGATGACAAGTACAACTTACCAACGCTGTTTTAAGTACAATGTATTCTGGTCTATGGGCTATTTAGGGCTTACCTTAGGGGCAACTTATATGTATTAAAAAGGGTGTTTTAGACCTGGCAATTAGTTTATTTTAAATAATAGTAAGCAACTACACTGTGCTGCTGGCCCATTCACACAGCTTTAAAGAGTCAATACACAACTTTTTTTGTTTTCAACAAGTTTATTCAATTTTTTTTCCAATTTATCCAACTTCACTTTCTTGATCATGATAACACTGTCCAAAAGCCCATATTGCTTCACATGAGGCGGTAGTGCCCATCCAGGCCTCTTACCACATCAGGAAGAGACTTTAACTCATGTATGCAGCTAAAAACTTATTCCCAATGCATTTCGGTCTATTTTTGTGCCCTTCGTCAGGGGGAGCTGTTGTAAATATGAAAATAACATAAAACCTATGTTAATCTGCTGTCTTTCAACACTATACTGAATTTACTTAAATACATTCAACAATGATACAAACGATATATGAAACATGACACTGCCCAATTGCCCCTAAATAATTGCAAAAACGAAAATTCTATCAGTGTATACAAGTTTACCTCAAGAGGAGACCTCCCCCACTCCATCCTCGATGCTTAACCTGACGAAGAGCACAAAAATATCCCAAAATGCGTTGGGAATAAGTTTTTAGCTGCATACATGAATTAAAGTCTCTTCTTTGATGTGGTAAGAGGCCTGGATGGGCACAACCACCTCATGTGAAGCAATATGGGCTTTTGGACAGTGTTATCGTGATCAAGAAAGTGAAGTTGGATAAATTGGAAAAAATTTATAAAAAACTTGTTGAAAACGAAAAAAGTTGTGTATTGGCTCTTTAAAGCTGTGCGAATGGGCCGGCAGCACAGTGTAGCTGGTTACTGTTATTTGTATCTAAACACTTGCAACGAGGCGAGGCACGTTCAACCCAGTCTGCACACTAATGGGAACAAATTGAGAAACAAAAAAAAACCGGACAAATAATGGTGTGCAACGGCGACTTATTTGTGCATTTACAAGGAGTTTATTTTGCCAGGTCGAATTGGTAGTTTAAAACTGCACTAAAGGCTGCAATGGCAGGCCTGTGACATGTTTTCAGGGTCTACTCAGGTGGGTGGCACAATAAGTGCTGGAGGTGCATCAGTAGCATTTAATTTACCGGCCCTGGGTATAGGGTATACCCCCTTTACTAGGAACTTATAAGTAAATTAAATACCCCAATCAGGTGTAAGCCCATTTCACCAAGTTCTAGGTAGTGAGCACAAGCACTTTAGCACTTGTTAGCAGTTGTTAATTGTACAGAGTCCTAAGGCCAACAAAAAAAATGCAACAAAACAGGATGGCCCTAACATCAACACTAACACCACTCTAACACTTACAGGTCTCACAGTGCCCATACTACTGAACATATCCAATATCTCCATTGATATGCGGTCCTCACTCTGTGCTCTTACCCACAAATCTGCTCCATCCTGTAAACAATAGCCTAACCATGAACCGGTCGGTGAACTCCTCTTCATCGCTTATCTAATGACAAATGCTACTATGCCAGCCACATCTCTCCCCATAATGTATTGATGTATACTTCCCTTGGCCTCAAGCCCAAACAACAAATACCTCACCTGCAGTGACTGAAAGACAGGGAGCAGGACTTGTGTGCCAGTGGAAGAAGTTGTCAAATTCGTTCTATATCCATCTTAAACTTTCATAAAATGGTCTTGCCAAGGGACCCTAACACTAGCTCATTCAGCTGAGAAGCACTACCCAAGCAAGGCATGCACCTAGAGTGGTATTAATTTAAAACCTTCACTTTGTATGCCTTTCAGGATGTCCATAACATTTCTAAAAGATGCGCTAGCCAGGGCTTGGTGTTTAGTACTGTCAAAACTGGGTGCTGGGTTTGGGGAAGCAACGACACTGTGGTCTCCCGAGTGGTGGCCTCTGGAACTGGGGCCTGTCCCCAGCCCTAAACGGACCGTTAAAAACTTGGGGGTGCTATTAGATCAAGTACTAACATTTAAAGATCATGTGGACCAAGTGGCCGGCACCTGCTTTCGTGTCATTGGTTTGCTGAGAAGGGTCTTTCCATATTTACTCGACAGCCATAGGAAGACACTGGTCCAGGCGTTAGTCATCAGTAGATTGGACTACTGCAACGGTCTTCTTTTTTCAGCGAATGAAGAACCTCTTAACAAATTGCAGATAGTCCAAAATACTGCGGCGAGGCTTGTCCTGAATGCTCCACCTAGGACTACCTCCCGCCCTTTGCTGACTAGACTTCACTGGCTCCCAGTGCGGCAACGCATTAAGTTTAAAATCCTATGTACAATTCACAAATGTCTGTCAGGTACTGGTCCCAAGTATCTGACAAAAAACTTCATACCCTATGTTCCTGGACGTTCTCTACGTTCCAGCAATTTGCAGTTAATACAGGTACCCAGAAATAAAAGATCTAGACAGGGAGGCCGTGCCCTCGCCCATACGGGACCTGTCCTCTGGAACGCACTGCCTCATATGCTGAGACAAATTACTAACCATTTAACTTTCCGAAAGTCCCTTAAAACTCACCTATTCATAAATATGTAACTAATTTAAGTCAAAAGTCTAATAAATCCCTCTGACCATGGACCAGCATAAGTTATATTCTTCTAGAGGCACAAGCGCGGAGATACCCCTCCGGGGGTCGAGTCAGGCGCTATATAAGAATATAAATAAATAAATAAATAAAGGTCTTTCAAGTTTCTTTCTTGATTGCCCATGGAAAGACGACGCCATCAGTAGCCACTGTGGCACCATGCACTTAGAATGCATGTGAAAGGTGTCAAGTGGCTCCTTATGAGGGTCCCTGTAAGTATGAAAAAGCCACAAAGGCCAGAACAAAACTTGTTGGCAATAAATAATGATGAATGCTACAGGAGTTAATAATCAAGGTATCAATACCACCTTTAATCAGTTTTGAAAAACAGCCGAGGATAAATCTTCAAGAATAAGACGTCCAGAAGGAAATCCTGTTGAAGGAGAACAGAGCTTGAGGCAAGAGGCCTTGGAAAGGCAAACATTTCAGACTGGATTATATTTAAGGCTGGCTATGGCAACTCTTCAAGGATTTAGTGTCTTTTAGGAATGAGAAGAACCACCCCACGAATGGCATCCAACCTCTCCTCCAAGCTTCCATACTTTGACTTCTGCACCATCAAGTTGATGCTCCGCATGTGCCACTAGATGCCCAACTGAGTGACCACAGCTATGGAAACACCAACACTAATAGAGCTGCACCTCCTAAGAATCCTTCTTCGCAAACTGGGTGAGAAGACTAGAAACGTGCTGCCATCTCTTCACTCGACGCATAGTCCACTATCCGATTTGCAACTGGGCTATAACTCTGCTAAGCCTTAAACGAGGGTGTAAGTCTTGAGTGTGCACTGGCAAGACTGTGAGCATTCAGAAATATCTGGAGGGAAAAGTGGATGCAGAAGTTGAGCAAGGGCCAGAAGATCCAAATTGCATATCTTTAAGCAGAAATCTGATTCTGTAGTTGTGCCAGGGGTCGATCGTTCGGGTCACTAGACAGTTTCTTCTAAAGTCTTGTATGTTAAGTGACAATCAAGCATGGCATTCATGAATAATTTCACCCACCATTCCTGCACAGCTAGAAATGTAAGTGTTGAATAACCAAAAGCTTCATTAGTGCAGCTGTACAGTGAATAAATGCTAGGGCTCTCTAAAGCTTTGACCACTTGTTTGCTTGTTTTCTGACTGTCAGCTCTCAAATCTATACCAATTTGTGCATTTGTAAATAAAGTGAACCAATATGTCTGCAGCTATGTATCTGATGTAATAAAGCAAATGTATAGCTCTCCATTGTTACTAATATCCCTGGATCTGGAGTCTGATGTATAGAGAGCACAATAAATCATTGGGACATTTCCAGTGAGGTGAGGAGTATAAGTGTGTAGCATTTGTACATGTCCTTAAGTTAAGACTAAAATCTTGGGGGCCTTATTTATGAAGGCCCTGCGCCGCCGGTGCGTCACTTTTTCCCCTTTTTAAAAGTGGCGCACCGGCGACGCAAGGCCTTCATAAATAAGGCCCTGGGTCTTTTTCCCGTTTCTAAAAAACCCTAACACTGGTTCGCTAAATCTGACATGTTCTCATGTTTCATTCCACAAGTCGAGAATCTTCCCAGCAAAGGAGACTTTCTACATCCAGTTTGAATGCAAAAGATGCTTCTCAGGGATGTGGCCGTCTCTCTCTGTTCCTCATGTGTGCATTTTCGGGTAGTGGTTGGGTTGTTCGGACTTTGAGCCGGATGTGGCAGTGTCCGGGTTTCATTATTGGGTCGGATGAGCTGCTCTTGAGGCTAAGTCGAAAGTCCTCTCCTGAACGTCCTGAGGAACATCTTTTGAGGAAGCCTCCTATAAACCTCCCCATCCCCCCGCTCCACACCCACACAAATAAACAAAACATATGACAGGAACAAACAAAAAGAGCAGTTAACACGCATTAAGAGATTGCTGATGGATCCTTTAGGGGCTCCTGCAGAAAACCATTAAAAAAATGTAACCCTCTGGTGCTGCCCCTTTCAGTCCTGAGAGTTCATGTTTGCATTTGCTTAGGAGAAATTCAAATGGCCACCTTTGTATTTTTCACTTTTAGTGTTTTTTTTGGTCAGGTGTGCACAAGGACCCTCCTTATATTTTTTATGTTTTTGCAAGGAAAGTCAAACGAGTGCTTTAAATCCCTTTGCTGACACGTCTAATCCTGCCCATTTGCTCCCTCTGGTTTGTCTTTCAGGCCTCTGTATTAGCTATTGACTACTTTTCTTACTAAAAATCTATTGTGCAGAATGTCAAAAGGCAACGGTTTCCAACATTGGGGAGTGCAGTGTGGAACAGATATCCACTAACCTAGAAATGGCGTTTATTACTACCATAACCTAGTGTATTTGTCGGAGCCTCAAGATCTGGGAGCTAATCTCTTGTTGGCAGATACAAAAATCGTTGCACGGTAAGCAAACCAATGAATCTTCTATTGCTTCACAATGTAAATATGTGTAATGCAAAAAACTAGTAACTCCTTGTTCATTATGCTTTCTAGTTTTGTCCCAGACACATGTTGTTGTCCTCGCCTCCACAGTGCATTGTAGTTTTTGTAATTTGGTTTCAGCAGCCAGACGCAACATACGTCTTGTGGTTCTGTGTATTATTCTGGGCACAGCACCACATGTCTGAGTTGCTCCTGAAAGCACGTACATGTTCTCTGTGAAATCCTCCACTGCTCCTGCACAGTAGTCATGTAATTGCTTGGATTATGCAGATGAAGTAGGCTGTTTGTGCAGCACATTTAAAGTGAACCACTTGGAGGCAGTGAGTAACACCTGTTACAGTCATCTACTAAATTGCTTCATCTGGAATTTGAAATACTTTGCATTTCTTTAATTTGAACACCTTACCACAACCTGAAACTTGCTTAAATCCTTCATGAAGCAATTGTGCCATGTTTTTTAACTCGTTCGGTGCTCATGACGGCTCCCGGCTGTCATGAGTCACAGTAGACGTGTGCTCATGATGGCCGGGAGCCATCAGAACGTTGCCGCTCCGCCCATGCGCGGTTAATTCCCCGCCTGTGCGGGAGAATTAATCAGTGGGCCAAGTTCTGACGGCTCCCGGTCATCATGAGCACATGCCCACCGTGATTTATGAGGGCCGGGAGCCGTCATGAGTAACAGAGCGCCACGCCCAACCCCGTCCCCCCCTCGCACTGCAGCGAAATTCACACCACGGCAGAGGGATTAAGGGTGCTGTGAGTGTCTCTGTGCTGAGACTGTAGCAAACACTTTGGGGTCTAATAGTATAGCGGGCGGATCCACCCGCCATAACACACTGCCAGCATGCCAATTACCCCGCCATGTTATGATGGCGGGGTTACCACGGCGCATGGGAAGACCGTCTGCCGCTTTTTCGCTCGTCGACGAGTCGACCGGGCGGAAAAGGGGTTGAATATGGTGGCAGTGTCTGCAAGTCACCGCCATCCATATTACACTGCAGGCGGAGAGCAGCCTTTCAACACCGCCACGGAAAGGCATGCGGTGTTCGCAGTTGTGCTCCCAGGATGTTGAGGGTGTGGGGGAGCACATGGGGGTACCTATGTTACCCACCTGCATTTGCATGCACAAGGTAGCACCACGCGGTGCCTGCCACATTGTGCATGCAAATGCACAACATACATTTTTCACATTGAGGTTGGGTGCTGCTTACAGCACCGGCCGCCGCAATGTAAACAATGCGGGATGCGCCCACCAGTGTGGCGGGCGCATCCTAATTGGAATCGTGGGATCGCCGCACATATAGCGGGCGGTCCCATTTGCTGTTACGACCGCCATCGTAATAGACCCCTTTGTGTCAGAGCAGACTGGATTTGTGCGAGCTCTCAGAGTGTGAGGCGGTGTTTGGATGAGGGCCATTAACAAGTGATTTTGTCAGTAGTGATAAAAATCCAACTGAGTCGTGCACTTACCTATTTTGTGAATATTGTTTGATAAATTAATGCTACTAGTAATGCTGTTTTCTTTTCAGAGTCTCATATTCCTTACAGCTGAACCCTTACACTCCCCGCCACCTTTAGTAGTTGAGACACTCCCATGCTTGTTGTGAAAATTCGGGCTCACATCCCATGTTCTCCTTGTTTTTCCCTACCCCATCTGGCCCTCCAACTCACTAACATATGAACTGGCTCCAATAACTATGCACGGAAAGAGGAACTGGGTAAATGAGTTTGCGGGAACTTAACATGAGGCAAGGAGGTTTTCCCTAACAAATGTCATCTTCCTCAAGGGGGGTTTAGTAGTCTATTGATCCACCACATTTATTCCTGAACAATAAGCGGGAAGTTTAGAGTTGGAAATAAAGAGGGAAACCATTTCTCCTGCTCCCCAACATGATCAATAATACGTCAGAATGTGTCAGCCAATCAGTTTGCCAGTCCATCTATCTTAATGTAATTTCCACGGTTTACCATTTCAGAGCTAGTTCATATTTCCGAATTCCCCATGTGTCTTCTAGCTGGGAAAACAACTAGAACAAATATTGGCAAAACAAATAGGTCTCGCCTATGAAACCTATTCGCTCCAGCAATGATTTTTAGCCGCGCTGCACCAGCAGCATGGCTAAAAATAATGTAAAAGAAAACCGCTAGGATGGGCCTAATGTGTCACTTTGTAGGCGTGTCCAAACACGGATGTGCGCGCCTCCAAAATGAGGCAGTTATAAAAAAAAACACAGGAGTAACCCAAAGACTCAAAAGTGTAGAATGCTTAAGTGCAGCAAAGTTCAATTAGGTTTCATTTAGCAACATATCTTAAAATTAATTAATCCATTGCATGCTTCTGTTGGCCAACGGCCGTTGCGCGCATTACCGCCGTAGTGCTGCGCACGTCCGTTGGCCGACGAAGCCCGCCCACTCATCAAAGCTGCCGCACTGCGGCTAACTTGCCGCCACGGTAAAAGGGTAAATACCTAGTAAGTGTACTGTATAATGCCAAAGGACTCAACAAATGGAAAACACTATAGAATGTGACCAGTAATGTAGTAATCACACAAAATAGAAAGATATCGAAATATTTTGTAGTCAAAAGCAGTGATAGCATAAAAAAATCAATATGATAAGTGCTCAGTGAAATGTGAACACGCAGTGCTCAGAATATTCATGCAAAAATTAGCGCAAGAGATAAAAGGTGATCACAAATAATAACATTGAATTGGCTGAGAGACCTAATGTTAGGGCACAGGTTCTGGAATGAAGATTTGAAGTCCAATCAAATAAAAAATAATGAATTCGGGGGGCGTGGCCAAGATGGCGACGGAGTAGGACGTGCTTCTTGTCCCCTCCGGCGCCGGGCCTTACATAGCCTTGTCCAGCATTGACCCCAGGAGCTCCTCTGGGCTATAGGTCGCTCCGGAGCTTTCAGTGAGCGGTGGCAGGCGGCGGCGTGAGCTCCGACGCTCCTGGTGCCCGAGGTCGTGGGATCGGAGCTGGCGGCGGTCCTCGAGGCCTATGCGGCGCTGAGAGCTGAAGCGCCGGGCGGAGCTGCGAGGAGCTCTGGTGGTGCCCGGCGAACGGTGGAGATCGGAGGCGCCTAATCTTTGCTGCGGGGCGCTGCAGGGGCCAAGCGGCGGCGAGGACAGACCCGGTTGGAACCGTGGCCTTAGGCCCCGGGAGGGGGCGGAGCCTATCGCCTGCGGGCGGCGGGCCCTGCGGCACGGCCGGCGGACTAATTGAAGCCGGGGACTGAGGCCTGGTCCGCGAGGCGGTCTGCGCTGCTTCTGGGGTCCGTCCCTCCGCGCGGCAGCCTGGACAGTGCACGGCAGCTGGGACGACCCCGAGGGGAGACGACTGGCCCTACAGTAGTGAGCAGAGGCGGTCACGGAGTGGAGCGTTCCGAGGCCCCTGCTTGGTCCAGAGTGTGCCTGATCGGCTTGGCCCGGCTGCTGGTGGCTGGGAGGAGGCACAGGGCAGTGCGAGCGCTCGGCCCATCGGCGGTGAGCCCTACTACAGGACAGAGACGGAGAAGGCTGCAAGCACGCAGATCGACCAGGGATCGGGTGAAGAAACGCTGTGACAGGCTGGTGAGGCTTTGGGGCCTTTGAGGGTCTCCCTGGTGGCCGGGACTCCTAGAGAAAGGTTGTGCCCAGAGGGCGGCTTTCCCTCGACCGGGCCTAGCGGCAGACCTGCGTCACGTGGAGGGGGCGCTTCGATCGGCTCACACGCCCAGGGGGCCTGGCTGGCACTGAGGCCTCCAGCAGAACTGCTACTGCTGCTGACACACCGCCACGTGCCTGCCTTCCTGGGGTGCAATTCCTGTGTGCTGGGGCATCGAGGACTACAGGCTGAAGACGCCTGATTCTTCTTTGACATTGGGGTGCCGGGGGACGGCTGGAGATCGCTGGGCGGTGTCTCCGCCTGGTTCTTGCGGCAGGCTCTGGTGAACTCTGCTCCCCTGCGCACCGCTCTTTCGACCTGCCGCCGGTGGTGGACTGCGACAGCGATGGCCACCTCCCTACGCAAGGGGAAGCCTGGCAAGGATGGGTCAGCTAAGGGCTCCCAGCCCCCGGCCTCCCCCGGCCTCCCCCGGCCCTAGCGCGTCTCCGGGGAGGTCTGACGATGAGGCCCCGGCTACTAAGGCCTTCATGAAGGAACTCTTCGCCTCCATCAAAGATGATATCTCCGAGCTCCGAACTCAGCTGACTTCGGATCTCCGCGAGGTGCGGAGGAATGTCGACGGTCTTGGGGAAAGAGTGGCCACTCTGGAAGACCATGACCTCAGCATGGCCAATGATGTCCACCTGCTGCAACAGGACGTGCTCCGGCTCATGGAACAAAACATAGATCTGCAGGCCCACGCTGAGGATCTGGAGAATCGTTCCCGCCGGAATAACATCCGCATTCGAGCGGTCCCTTGGGATGGCGAAGCGGAAGATCTCAGGGGATATGTGCAGGCGCTCTTTCTTCAGATTTTGGACGAGGAAGACTTGCAGGACATCAGAATGGATAGAGTCCATAGAGTGGGGCTGCCCAGGCGGAATGGGGGCCCTCCCCCTGACATACTTGTATGTGTACACGATTTCCAACTCAAGGAACGAATCCTTAGGAAGGCGCGGGACATTCCTTCCCTGCAATTCCGGGACCATCGTCCTCAGCTTTATCAGGACTTAGCCGCTTCGACGCTCCAGAAGAGGCGCGAGTTTCGCCAGGTCACTGCCTATTTGAGAGAGCACAACATCTCCTACTCGTGGGGCCACCCCTTCCGCATAGTCTTCCGTTGGCAGAATAGACTGGCACAGATTCGATCTCTCCGGGAAGCGAAGGAACTCCTGGGGATTGAGGAGGAGACCCCGGCGCCGGAACATCGCAGTCCTTCACCACGGAGACGACACCGTTCCTCGTCTTGGCACAGAGTGGGACCGGAGGCGAGCCGCAGGAGGCCTGACCACACGACTAGCCTGCAGGAGCGTGGGAATGCAGTGGCGTCAGTGGCCTCTGCCACGCTGGCGTCGTCGCAGCAGAGCTCTGGGGCGGCCTGATCTTCGGGCAGCTCACCTTGGTGCCGGAGGGGCACGCACATTCAGGTACCGGGGTTATGTATGTACTTTTCGAGAAGACACCCCGCCCTTCGGCCTTGGGAGATCCGATGTTTGGTCCCCGTCCACACCCCCAGGGGGGTTTCCGTCAGGGTATGTTTCTTTCAGGACTCTGTTTGTTTTTGTCCTGGGTCTTTGGGGAGTTGGGGGGTTGGGGAGGGGTGGGGAGGGAAGGGGAGATGAAGGGGTGGTCTGACTGGGGTGGGTGTTTTGGCGGGGCTGTTGGTGGTGACGACGGTTGGCTGCTTACTGTCCGGGAGGATGGGTTGCGGGTTGTGTATTGCAGGTTCTGGACGGCATCTGTCATTCCGTATTGTGCTCCAGGGAGACCTCTTAGCCTCTGTGTCTGGAGGACTTGGCCGCTGGAATCTTGGAGCTGGGGGGGGGTGGTGGTGTGGGAGGGACTTGCCCCGGGGTGAGCTGGGTGAAACGCCTGTCGTGAGAGAGTGTGGGAGATGCGCGAACTGGGGAATGCAGGGAATTGTGGATCTAGCTGCTGCGGAGCGGGGGGGCCTGACATATCCTTATGCCTCTTAGCATAGGCACCTGGAACGTAAAAGGTCTTAACTCCCCGCAGAAACGCCAAAAACTGTGGAAATATCTGCTGGACCATCACTTAGATGTCGTGGGCCTCCAGGAGACCCATCTAGCCCGTAGGGATGAGCTCCGGCTCCGTCATAAACAGTATCCTCTCATCTATAGGTCCTCTGCCTCCACTAAGCACAGGGGGGTGGCCCTGCTGTTTCGGGCTTCCATTCAATTCCAGCCTATGGGAGTGTGTGGTGACAAAGAAGGCAGGTGGTTGATGGTCAAAGGGATGCTTTGTGGCCGACTGTGTACATTTGTGGTTGTCTATGTGCCCAATGCCCAGCAAAATAACTATGTCCAGGGTATATTAGATAGGATGGGGAGCTTTGTTGAGGGCCATCTGGTTGCCATGGGGGACTTTAATATGGTGTGGGACCACGCTCTAGACAGTTCCCGGGCCCAGAGGTCGGAATCTGGTATTTTTTCCACCACGACTAAAGACAAGGTGGGGGAGTTGGGACTCATTGATGCCTGGCGCGCTGTCCACACACAGACTAGGGACTATACCTTTTTCTCCCACGTACATCATACATATTCCCCGCATAGATTATGTGTTTTTGAGCCAGGCCCTCAGGGGAGATGTCCGCGATTCTAAGATCTTCCCGCACTCTGTCTCGAATCATAGCCTGTTGGTACTTCTGCTGCAATGGTCACCGAGGGGGGATGGATATCGGAAGTGGTACTTCACGGCGGCGCTTGTACGGGACGACGTCTCCTGTAGGGAACTCAGAAAGGCCATTCGGGAGTTCTTGGCGCTTAACTGAGCTCGGACACCTCTGTGTTCAACACTTGGGACGCCTGTAAGGCCTCCCTGAGGGGCACCTGCATAGGTCTTAATGCGGCCCTTAATCGCTTGCGGAGGGTTGAGCGGGAGAAGCTGGAGGCGGAACTCGAGGGTCTGGAACGGGCTCACAAATTGAACCCTTCCCGCGCGACACTTCGCCCGCTCTCGGCTGTCAGGGGGAAGCTGAAGGCGCATTACAACAATCGCTCTGAGCTTGCCCTCCTGCGACTACGTCGAGGTTCGTACGCTCAAGGGAACAAAGTAGGCCGACACCTGGCACGCCAAGTTCGTGAGAAGAGGGAGAGGGAATAAGTAGGGGGGATTCAGGATCCGGGAGGCTCGATGCATCACTGGGATGGAGATAAGGCGGATATCTTTGGCCGGTTCTATGCGGCACTATATGCTGGTGATTCGCTTGACCCTAGTGCGCAGGACGCCTTTTTGTCGGGCCTCTCCTTATCGCAGGTTTCTGTCAGTAGCAACGAACAACTGACGGCTCCCTTCACTAGGGAGGAGGTCCTTGAGGCGATCAAGGCCTTGAAGCCTAATAAGGCTCCCGGGCCGGATGGATACACCGCCTGTTTCTACCAGTCGTTTGCCTCTGAGCTAGTTGATTACCTGGTCTCGCTCTTCAACGAAATGGCGGCCACGGGGGAGACCTCTGGCACTATGGCAGAGGCTATGATCACCGTGATCCCCAAACAGGGGAAGGATCCCTCCAGATGTGCCTCATACCGCCCCATAGCCCTGTTGAATGTGGACGCTAAATTGTACTCCTCTATCATCGCCCGCCGGTTGCAAGACCTGATGCCGGCCATTATTACCCGGACCAGTCAGGTTTTATTAAGGGTCGGCAAACCCATGACAACTTGCGGAGGGTGATGCATTTGATAGAGAAGGCCTCCAGATTCTGGGTTCCAGCCGTGCTGGTGGGTCTAGATGCCGAAAAGGCTTTCGACCGGGTGGACTGGGGGTTTCTGTTCCGCACCCTATCCGCCTTTGGCTTTTCGCACCACTTCCTCACGATGATTCGTGCGAACTATAATCGTCCTACCTCGAGAGTGCTGGTTAACGGTCATCGATCTGCCAGCTTTCCTCATTCCAGAGGTACGAGACAGGGATGTCCCCTTTCCCCTCTCCTCTTTGCCTTAAGTATTGAACCCCTGGCCCTGGCAATACGGGAGAATGACCGCATCACGGGACTCCCATTCACAGGGGAACAGCACAAAATTTCCCTCTTTGCGGACGACATCCTGCTGTCCCTTGGGGATCCACTCCAGTCTTTACCGCCTATTCAAGAGGAGCTCTCCCGGTTTGAAGCGGTGGCGGGCTTCAGAGTCAACTTTGACAAGTCACACATCCTGAACCTGACCCTGTCCTCTGCGGAGGTCGACCGGGTGCGTTTACTGACGCCCCTGCCATGGGCTTCCACCTCCCTGATATATCTGGGAGTGCGCCTCACACCTACTATGGGGTCCCTATTTGCGGCCAACTTTCCCCCCCTGCTGGCTTCGATACGATGTGACCTGGATCGCTGGAAGCCAAAATTCCTTTCATGGCTCGGCAGGATCCATGCTCTTAAAATGGTTCTCCTACCTATATTTTTATACCTGTTTCAGGCCCTCCCTATACCTATTGATCTGGCCTTCTTGCGCAAATTGAGGACGCTGATGCTGAAATTTGTCTGGCAGGGGGGTCGGGCTCGTATTCCCTTTACGACGCTGCGCCGGCCGAGGGGAGAGGGAGGCGTGGGGCTCCCTGACCTGCTCTTATACTATAAGGCCGCGCAGTTGCGGGTGATAGTGGAATGGTCCCAGCAGCTCTCAGAGAAACACTGGCTGCATATGGACTGGGCCGTGGCAGGGAGGTCCATCTGGGATTTGATCTGGAAGCCCAAAGCGGACCGCCTGAGGAATGCTTACATTAGCCCTCCCACTAGCACGGTTCTGAAGGTGTGGGACTCGGTCGCTGGCGACGAACGTTGGACCACATTTCCGTCTTCCTTCACCCCCATTCACTTTAACCCTGCCTTCCCACCGGCCTCGCAGGAGGGACCCTTTCGGCAGTGGCGAGAGGGGGGATGTAGGGTGCTTACGCATTTGTTCACGGGAGGGCCCCCCTCACCTTTCACAACTGCATGCGCGACTATGGACTCCCGGTCACTGAGCGCTATCACCATGCCCAGCTTCTCCATTGGGCGACATCGCCAGGAGTCGGCGAGGCCGCTAAGCGTCCTCCTTCTCCTTTCGAGTCCTTTTTACTACACACGTCTACGATGCGGGGGACGATCTCCTTCCTATACGGCCTGCTTCTGACCACCACGGTCGCCCCGCGCCCGCGGTACATGGGACAGTGGGAGGAGCTCTTGGATCGTGACATCACTGATACAGAATGGAATTACCTCTGGAGGGATATAGCCACGCACAACCACTCCGTGCGCCTTAGGGAAGCCCATTTGAAGACTATGTATGATGGTATTTATATCCAGTCAAGCTTCACCGTATATTCCCTGCTTCTTCGGATAGATGCTGGAGAGGGTGTGGCCTACTGGGAGATTTCCACCACATTTGGTGGGATTGCCCAATCATTCGGCCCTTCTGGACGGAGATCCTCGCCCACATCAAGGAGATATTGGGGTATCCGATTTCGGATTTGGTGGCCCATGTACTACTGGGTCTCCGAGACCCACTGCTGGAACATCAAACTAAGGCGGACAAGCGCATTCAATGGCTCTGCTTAGGAGCGGCTAAGCTTACGCTGGCGGCGGCATGGAAGAAATCACACGCCCCGGCTATATCATTGTGGCACGCGAGACTGTGGGAGCTATTGAGCATGGAGAGAATGGCGGACATCTTCCTGGGCGATTTTAAAAACTTCTAATTTCGTTGGGTGCATCTTGTCCGTTTCTTGTCATCTGGGCTGCCCTCTGCGGTGTGCCCACCCACGCTACGTGCCTTACACCTGTTTCAAGTATGACCCGACTGCATGACTATCCAGTTTACTAAGAGGTGTGAATGTGGCGTCGTCACCACTGGGGGAGGGTGGGGGGGTGGGGAGGGTAACAGTTGGGGTCCGTTTGGTGTTACTTGTTGCGACAATGCTCAGCTCTTGGGGAATCCGAGCTTTTGATTCGCTCTGCACCCCGCTTCTACTGCCCACGGACTACTTATGGGCATGCCCTGCGAACTTTCGAATGGACTCTGGACTTGCAGTTGGGCTAGCTGTTGGACCTTCCAACCTCCTTAGTTGCTCATTGCTTTCTTCCCCAATACACTTTACGGTTGCCCCTGTGCGGGATTTGTGGCGGAATTGTCTCCTATTTATTTCCCTTTGTTTGTCCCCTTTTCTTTCCTTCCCCTCTCCCCTTTCTGAAAAACTTTGAATAAAAACACGTTTTACAAAAAAAAAATAATGAATTCACGTCCCATAGGGGTCAATCGAGGAAAATCTTTCTCAACCGGAGAGTGTTTTTGTGTGATTTTTACATTCCTGGTGGGGGGGAGGGAGCAGTTTGGACGGGAGGCACAGATGCTGCATGGGGGCCCAGTAGGGACTGATCCAACATGGAGGGTGCGGGTGGGGGAAGCAATTGGCATGGGGTATGGGTACTCGCAAACATTTTCCCAGGGGACAAACAGTATGGTCTGTGGTGTGACCGAGGGCCGCATTGATCCCAGCTGGATGTTCTGAGAGGGGGTGGGGAGGAAAGGTAAGCGCAAGGGAAGTGCAACATGTACATAATGTGCACAGTGAGTCGTGGATTTATTTTGAGAGTTTCATTCCATACTGCCCTCTAAATTGAGCACCCAGGTGCTGATTGACAAAGGTAAACGTAGACCTTTGTGTAAGTTTACAATTTTTTGCAATTCACAAAGGAATAATAAAAGTAGTATCTTTATGACCACAGAGTCTCCGCATTCATGGAAGAGACTCTGCTCATAAAAAGATAGGCATTCGTAAAATACTACTCGTAAAATTGCTTCGTGAATTTCAAAAATTCGTAAACTTACACAAAAGTGTAAGTGTACCTTTCTGAATCAGCTCCATAGTCTTTAGAAGAGTCATAGATCTGACAATAAGGTGTTATGAAGTATTTGAGCCTCTATCCCTCTACCTACAAATTAATCTTATACTCTACTAGACCCTGCAGGATTCTTCTAATATTCAGAGCTTGTCTAATCTGGCATGTTTAGGGCTTAATAACCAGAGAAAAAGTAAATGGGATAAGGGTAGCCTGTCTTGAGCCTCTATATAAATGAAAAACGTGAGAGTTTGCTATTCAGGGTAAATCTTGCCAATGAGACATTTGTAGTTGACCAAGACTATATCTGTGTATTTTTGGCTGAAGATTCTTCCACCCAAGACTCGATGCTGGAAGGACGAATACACCCAGTCGAAGGGAAAGCAGAATTTCATTGTGGTTGTTTCTGTTTGACCCTTTTTGACCAAGTAGATTGCACCTCGTTTGTTATTGTGTGCTTCCTTGTTTTAACAAACCCGCTCTGGTCAGTGTTGGAAAAATCTCATTCAAGCACGTAGCCAGGAATATAGAAACCAATTGTGCATCTATATTTAGAACTGCATTTGGAACTCATTTAGAAAATGATGCTGTTTTTGCAATGAAAAAAGGCTGTGTGTAGCAAATGTCACATTTGCAGCCGGGCTTGCTGGTAAGTGAGTCCAACAAAATTAATCCTAACTTTAATTTTTCCGTAGTAAATATTATCTTTACATTTCATGAAAGAAAAAAGAAAGAAAAGGGGGCTTCATTTCCCCAGTGAAAAGAAATCACATTGAAAGAAACTGAGCAAGTAAACAAGGAGTTGGGTCTTAATAAAAGGCACATAGCTTTAATCAATTGTCAGAAGGCCAACCTTTTGATTGATCTCTGGATTCTGATTAGTTAATGTGCTTTGGGTCGTTAGCCACGGTATGCAGACATAATATCGAAGTTTAAATAACGATATACAATTATATCGATGTTTGAATATCGATATGACAGAATATCGACCGTCAAGAATATCGTCGACCAGAATATCGAAATGCAGGTAAGAAATATTGTTTTAATTATTATCGATGTTAGTAATATCGTCAGTCAAAATATTGTTGTTAATAATATCTATTTTCTTTTTACTGTTTTGTATGTTAGTATATGTGTTAAAAACATAGCTTATTTTTGTAATTTATGTTTGAATTTTATGTTAATTAATTTTTGCATATTTTAGTTCCATAGCGGGTTCTGGATTTATAGGGGAACAGGGTGGGAAGTAATTTAATTATAATATATTTAATAATAATATTTTAGAGGTTATTAATAAAAAAAAAAAACATAAGTATCGTGTTTTAGTTCGGTAGCGGGTTGTGGGTTTATAGGGGAAAAGGGTGGGAAGTAAATTAATTGTAATTAATTAATAAATAATTGTATTAATTAATCTTTTTTATTTAATAATTTATATTGTTAATTGTGTTTATTAATTTGTTATTAATTAATTATTAATTGATTTTTAGTAATTAATAATTAATTGGTAAATATGTTAATTGTGTAATTTCTAAAGGAGCGGGTTGTGGTTTTATAGGGGAGTAGGGTGGGAAGTAATTTAATAATAATTAATTATTAATAATGGTCTTAATTAATATTTATGACATTACTATTTTATATGGTTAATTCTGTTAAAAATTGTATTAATTAGCTATTAATTGGATATTAATTATTAATTAATAATTGGTAAATATGTTAATTGTGTAATTATTTTAAGAGTTGGTTGTGGGTTTATAGAGCAGTAGTGTGGGAAGTCATTTAATGTAATAACATTTTAATTACATTTTTTTACGCAATATCAATTTTATGATGTTAATTGTGTGACTAATTTATTTATAATTGTTTTTAATTTGGTTGTTAATTGTTATTACTTAAATAATTAATTGTTAAATAATGATGTTAATTTTGTAATAATTTACAATATTGGTGGTGACGTTCATAGGGGAATATAATGGGAGGAAAATTATTTTTGAACAATTAATTATTTGTTAATTAATGTTAATTATTTTGCAGGAGTGGGAATAAAAAATTATTCTATTCCGCTATCCAACACTTTCCCTACTGTTACACTTGGTGGAGTGGGAATAGTAAATTAATCTTAATAACAACAAATAAGTCTGGTGGTCTACAACAGGGAGAAAAAGAAAAAAACTGAATAACCAAGTCACACAACAAGTACTACCACCAAAGGATGCAAAAAAACAAAGACCTTTGCGAACAGATAGGATTTCCATCAACTACCAGTGTGGTCAGTGTCATCATTTGGATATCCTTTCTTCCTACCACTACCCCTCTAGATCACAGAGGGTAGTCATGTGGATCGGATTTCGCCCAGGTCACAGAAATCACGACAGGAGGAAGTGAAGAAAAGACCATTTGCTCACCTAGTAACAGGCCTCAGAAATGAATGTTGGATTCTTTGGATGATGGAGTTATATGTGCAGTGCATGTGAGTGAAGTTAAAATGGAATTAGAAGAGAAAAAACAATATAATACCAATATCTCTGCTAATCCTGATTAAAAATAGTGCAGAAGCAGCTTTGAACACATAGACTGCCTTACAATACGGTCGACATGTTTCAGCCTTATTGACAATTGGCCATAGGCTTTCTTCAGGTCCTAAAGAACAAACTGTATTGCTACTGCATTACCAATTAAATGACAAATCCTTTGTATATATAAAGTTGGAATAAATACAACCTTTTGAGTGAACGTTCCTCTGTACAAGTGGAGTGCCCTTCATGTCTGTAACAGAAAAACATGTAAGCCTTAATTGTGAAATGGTAAAACAATGACAAGTTCTCCCAAACAGTATCTCATCTTGGCAGTGAAACCTGTAGGTTGCTAGAAATATCCATTGGTTCTATATGTTGCACCGCTATTTAATTTATTCAGCTGGTGGGCTCACCTGTCTTGTACGAGAATAAAACCTCACCTCACCCGGTCACAACTCTGGTATAGGAGACCCCGCCCTGTAAGCAAAGGGAAATTGCTTTTAAGGGGGAGCAAAGCAGAAAAAACCTTTTCAATTCTGTCCCTCTTGTTAATGCTCAGTGTTGTGCTTCAAAGCTTAGACTAGACACGTCCATTAAAAACAACAATTTAAATCAACAATCGAAAGGATTGGAAATCAGGAAATCTCCTATTCGCAGTGATGTCTATACAGCTACAGCAGTTTCACTAAGACTAAACAGTGACTGAAACTACCTCAGTTGCAGATTGGAATTATCTTTCAAAAACCAGTGTCAAGAGGATAGAATACCTTACCTCCTCTATGTATTGTTTAACTGCACTCATGGCACCCACGTCCAAAGCACTCTCCTAAGCTTTATCAGGGGGAAGAGTTCTTAGCCCGAGCTGCTTGGAGATACTTAGTTGGTGTAGCCTAATTTGACTTAGGTTATTTGTTTGTCAGGCGAATATAACTATGCCCAGTAGTTACTCTTACTGCCATAAGATTACCTTTCAAACCACCTATATGTACACGGTGAAAAACATAAGAACTCACAAAGCTGTTGTCAGTGATTGCAAAGAGCGCTCGACTGTGGCATGGGCTAAAAGTGTTTACTACTCCTGTATGCGCCTTCCCTCTACAAGCGCATATCGTTTGGCGGTGGCATTGGGAGCAAAGCAAAGGTTCACTGCGCTCTCACATACGTTGTGCAATGAAGTGCAGCACCGTAAAACAAGAACGTGGGTGAGTCTGCAGAGGCTTATCTCTCCGTCGGTGCCTCAGGCTCTGTCTGAGTAGTTTGGGAGGTACACAGGCTCATCTGTTGCTTTCTTTTATTCTATGCTACTCCCGAAATAGAGGTCAACTCCGGCGTCTACAGATGACGTCACTCTGGACTACAGTATGACGTCTCTGTACCCAGAAGTAGTAGTTCTTAGTTACCGCGGAAGTAGTGATTCAGATCTATCGCTAGTCCTCTTTCATAAAAGTGTGGGGACTCATTTTTGGTAATACCTGGAACATCCTTTAAACATCCTTTATTGACAACAGGAGTATCCCTACTGTTTTCTGCCTACAGCTGAGCTGTTCGTATCTTTTCTTGCATTATCTACTATCAACTACAAAATTACGTCACTGAAACAGGAAGCTGTGGTCTCTATAATAAGTCACTCAGAGTCCAGAGCACAGGGGACCTGCCTGTAAAATTATATATATCTGTGCCCTTAACACAGTGCAACTGTGGAGAAGCTAGATAACTACAAAAGGGAAGTCTATGCTTCTTGCCAAAATATGCCTATTAACTAATTTCTTTGCTAATATGAATTTCAACCGCCTGACTGTAATAAAGATCTTCCCTTAAACTACTGGAAGAAGGTTTTGCACGTTTTTATTAGACTACTTACTGCAGGATATATTAGCACCCTCAATTTAGTCTGCAAAAGGGGAGGTTTATAAGGCCGTCCAAGGTATACCATTATTAAGGCCTGAGGTGTCGCTATGCAGTTTAAACACCCACTTTTGTTCTTTTATAAAGAGAAATCTGGCTACGTCACTCACATCAGGTGGTATATATGGTTTCTCTAAAACAGTCCATGTGAACTCACCAGCCTGATGATCAAACTCGACGAAATGTCTTGTTAATTTAGTATTTTTTTTTGCATCTGAAGGTGCTTTTGTGTTCTAGCATCCTAAGCTTAACTTTACGGGTCGTCATTCCCACATATTGACATTTGCAAGGGCACTGTATCAAATAAATCAGGTTGTCACTATTGCAATTGGAAAAAGCTCTTTGTGCCCAAGGCCTGTTGGTCCCAACGTCAATTGTTTTTGAGTGTCTTGTCTGTGGGCAAATTGCACAAGCTCCGCAGGGAAAATGGCCCTGAACTGCAGGTAGGTCCCAGAGTGTGCTAACTTTCCTTAGTCCTTGCTCCTTTGGTCGCGTGTGCACCAATTTATCACGTAGGTTGGTCCTTCTTTTGCATGAGAACAGCGGTAGTAGAATTTTATCCTTGCAACTGTTCAGAAGTGGCCAATGCTTTCGAATACACTTCTGGATGCCATTTGTTAACGTGCTGAACGTATTAACAAAAGTCAAACACCCAAGGGTGGTTTGTCAACCTGTGGTTCTAATAGCGCCTCCCTGTGGTAGTTGGTAGCGCATTTGTATGCTTGTTTGATTAGTCTTGGGGGATACTTCTTCTCTGTCAGTTGTTGAGACAGATTCTGGGCGTGTAGTTTATATTGCTCGGGCGTGGAATTATTCCTTCTCACCCGTAAAAATTGGCCATACAGCAAATTATCCCGCAAGGCCTTTGGATGTTGGCTATCATACCTAAGAAGGAAGTTGCGAGCCATCGGTTTGCGGTACAGTTCACTCTCCAACCCTGTCGGTGTAGCAAAAATAGATAAGTCAAGGAAAGCTTTTCTGTTCTTATGTGCCGCTACTGTGAATTTCAAAAAGTTGTTCCGTGTATTGAGCCATTGTTGGAACTGTACAATTGAGTCCAAATCTCCACGCCACACAACAAAGACATCGTCGATATACTGCTTCCATGGTCGGATCGACTCATGGATGGGATTATCGGAGGCCAACACATGCTCTTCTTCAAATGTGTGGACGTATAGATTCACCAAACTAGGCGCAAAAACACTCCCCATGCTAGTGCCAGAGACTTGGAGGTAAATCTTTTCTTCAAACTTGAAGAAATTTTCTTTCATGGCCAAATGGGTCGGGTCACGATAAAGTGGACCGGAGGGATGCAATCAAGGTTGGTGTCATTCAAGATAGAGGCAATTGTGTCCAACGTCTCATCTTGAGGGATGGATGTAGAACAAGAGCACGTGTTGACCTCCGATAATCCCTTCCATGAGTCGATCCGACTATGGAATCGGTATATCGACGACGTCTTCGTTGTGTGGCGTCGAGATTTGGACTCAATTGTAGAGTTCCAACAATGGCTCAATACACGGAACAACTTTTTGAAATTCATAGTAGAGGCACATAAGAACAGAATAGCTTTCCTTAACTTATCTATGTTTCCTACACCGACAGGGTTGGAGAGGGAACTGTACTGCAAACCGATGGCTCGCAACTCCCTTCTTAGGTATGATAGCCAACATCCGAAGGCCTTGCGGGATAATTTGCCATATGGACAATTTTAACGGGTGAGAAGGAATTGTTCCACTCCCCAGCAGTATAAACAACACGCCCGGAATCTGTCTCAACAACTGACAGAGAAGAAGTAACCCCCAAGACTAATCAAACAAGCATACAAACGCGCTTCCAACAACAACAGGGAGGCGCTATTAGAACCACCGGTTGACAAACCACCCTTGGGGCGTTTGACTTTTGTTAATACGTTCAGCACGTTAACAAATGGCATCCAGAAGTGTATTCGAAAGCATTGACGACTTCTGAACAGTTGCAAGGATAAAATTCCACCACCGCTGTTCTCATTCAAAAGAGGGACCAACCTACGTGATAAATTGGTGCACACGCGACCAAACTAGCAAGGACCAAGGAAAGTTGGCACTGTCTGGGACCTACCTGCAGTTCAGGGCCATTTTTCCTGCGGAGCTTTTGCAATTTGCTCACAGACAAGACACTCAAAAATAATTAACATTGGGACCAACAGGCCTTAGGCACAAAGAGCTTTTTCCATCTGAAATAGTGACAACCTGATTTATTTGATACAGTGCCCTTGCAAATGTCAATATGTGGAAATGACGACCAGTAAAGTTAAGGTCAGGATGCTAGAACACAAAAGCACCTTCAGATGCAAACAAAACAATACTAAATTAACAAGACATTTCGTCGAGTTTGATCATCAGGCTGATAAGTTCACATGGACTGTTTTAGAGAAACCATATATACCACCTGATGTGAGTGACATAGCCAGATTTCTCTTTATAAAAGAAAAAAAGTGGGTGTTTAAACTGCATAGCGACACCTCAGGCCTTAACGATGTTATACCTTGGACGGCTTTATAAACCTCCCCTTTTGCAGACTAAATTGAGGGTGCTAATATATCCTGCAGTAAGTAGTCTAATAAGATCGTGCAAAAGCTTCTTCCAGTAGTTTAAGGGAAGATCTTTATTACAGTCAGGCGGTTGAAACTCATATTAGCAAGGAAATGAGTTAATAGTCATATTTTGGCAAGAAGCACAGACTTCTCTCTTGTAGTTATCTAGCTACTCCACAGTCGCGCTGTGTAAGGGCACAGATATATATAACTTTACAGGCAAGTCCCCTATGCTCTGCACTCTGACAGACTTATTATATAGAACTACAGCTTCCTGTTTCAGTGACGTCATTTTGTAGTTGATAGTAGATAATGCAAGAAAAGATACGAACAGCTCCGCTGTAAGCATAAAACAGTAGGGATACTCCTGTTGTCAATAAAGAATGTTTAAAGGATGTTCCAGGTATTACCACAAATAAGCCCCCACACTTTTATGAAAGAGGACTAGAGATAGATCTGAATTACTACTTCCGGGTACAGAGACGTCATTCTGTAGTCCAGAGTGACGTCATCTGTAGACGCCGGAGTTGACCTCCATTTCGGGAGTAGCACGGAATAAAAGAAAGCAACAGATGAGCCGGTGTACCTCCCAGACTACTCAGTCAGAGCCTGAGGCACCGACGGAGAGGAAAGTCTCTGCAGACTCACACACGTTCTTGTTTTCCCATGCTGCACTTGATTGCACAACGTATGTGAGAGCTCAGTGAACTTTTGCTTTGCTCCCAATGCCACTGTAACACAATATGGGCTTGTAGAGGGAAGGCGCATACAGGACTAGTAAACGCTTTTAGCCCATGCCACAGGCGAGCGCGCTTTACAATCACTGAAGCCAGCTTTGTGAGTTCCTATGTTTTTCACCGTGTACATATAGGTGGTTTGAAAGGTAATCTTATGGCAGTAAGAGTAACTACTGGGCATAGTTATATTTGCCTGACAAACAAATAACCTAGTCAAATTAGGCTATACCAACTAAGTATCTCCAAGCAGCTCGGGCTAAGAACTCCGCCCCCCTGATAAAGCTTAGGAGAGTGCTTTGGACATGGGTGTCATGAGTACAGTTAAACAATACATAGAAGGAAGATATTTTATCCTCTTGACACTGTTTTTTGAAAGATAATCCCAATCTGCAACTGAGAAAGGTTCAGTCACTGTTTAGTCTTAGTGAAACTGCTGTGGCTTTATAGACATCACTGCGGATAGGAGATTTCCTGATTTCCAGTCCTTTGGATTGTTGGTTTTAATTTTCGTTTTTAATGGACGTGTCTAGTCTAAGCTTTGAAGCACAACACTGAGCATTAACAAGAGGGACAGAATTGAAAAGGTTTTTTCTGCTTTCCTCCGCCTTAAAAGCAATTTCCCTCTGCTTACAGGGCGGGGTCTCCTATACCAGAGTTGTGACCGGGTGAGGTGAGGTTTTATCCTCGTACAAGACAGGGGAGCACACCAGCTGAATAAATTAAATAGCGGTGCAACATATAGAACCAATGGGTATTTGTGGCAACTTACAGGTTTCACTGCAAAGATGAGCTGCTGCTTGGTAGAACTTGTAATTGTTTTAACATTTCACAATTAAGGCATTACGTGTTTTTCTGTTACAGGCGTGAAGGGCACTCCACTTGTACAGAGGAATGATCACTCAAAAGGTTGTATTTATTCCAACTTTATATATATATAAAGGATGTGTCACTTAATTGGTAATGCAGGAGCAATACAGTTTGTTGTTTAGGTCCTGAAGAAAGCCTATGGCCAATTGCCAATAAAGCTGAAACATGTTGACCGTATTGTGAGGCAGCCTATGTGTTCAAAGCTGCTTCTGCACTATTTATTTTTTATTTTATTTATTTTAGGTTTTTATAGAGCGCGTAGTCACCCGTGGGTATCCCAGCGCTGAACCTGGACCTTCTAAGGGGAGAGGAAGTTGACGATTCAAGGAAAGAGAAGGGTTTTAAGGGACTTCCTGAATCGTAGGAGGTTTGGTTCTGCTCTGAGATTCGGGGGAAGCGTGTTCCATTTTTTTGCTGTATTGACTGAGAAGCGCCGACCGCCTGCGCGGGCCTTCTTTACCTTAGGGATTGTGATAAGGTTTCCATGTTCAGACCGAAGGGCTCTCGCTGGTCTGTAGGGTATGATCCAGTTGTTGAGGATTGGGGGGCCAGCGTTGTGCGAAACTTTGTGGGCCAGGCAGAGGGCTTTAAAAATTACTCTTTCCCTAATAGGGAGCCAGTGCAGCTTCCTCAGTGCGGGTTTGGCTGAGGTTGTGGCTGGGGTATTTGTGAGTAATCGGGCTGCGGCATTCTGGGACTTTTGCAGTGTTTGGAGAGTGGATTCCGGTGCTCCGAGGTAAATGGCGTTGCTGTAGTCCAGCCTTGATAAAATTAGGCCTTGAATCAGCAGGAGTCGGGACTGGAATGGTAATAGGGGGAGCACCTTTCTACATGATCTGAGTAGGCCATAGCATATGCCGGCCGTTTTTCTTGCCTGTGTTCTAAAGGTGAGATCTCTCTCCAGCCATACTCCCAGACTCTTAACCTCCGTCTTGGGGGTAGGGGGGTCACCCATACAAGCGGGCCAGATGTTGGGGGGGAGGGTCATTGCTTTGCGTCCTAGAAGCAGGATCTCTGTTTTTGATCCATTCAATTTTAGGGCTGAGTCACTCATCCATTGATGGATATTGGAGAGGCAGTCATGGAGGTTGGAAGGCTCAAGCTTGGGGTGGGAGAGCGTTACCACCAGCTGAGTGTCGTCAGCATAGCTGACGATGGTGACTCCAAATGGTGCGACCAGCTCCTCCAGTGGGGCCATGTACACGTTAAACAGCGTGGGGCTTAGTGATGAGCCCTGTGGCACACCACACTGGAGGGGGATGGAGGGGGAGCGACTTTCGCCTTCCCAGACTTGAAAGGAGCGTCGTGAGAGAAAGGACGTGAGCCATTTCAGCGCACTGTCTTTCACACCGATGTTATCTAGACGTTGGGTTAGGACCTGGTGGCTGACCGTGTCAAATGCTGCACTCAGGTCTAGGAGGACCACTGCCACTGATCCTCCTGTGTCGATGATTTCCCTGGCCTTCTCAACTGCTGCAAGGAGGGCGGTGTCAGTGCCCAGACCTGGTCTAAAGCCTGTCTGTGAGTTTTTTAGGAGGTGATTTGTTTCTAGAAAGTGTGACAGCTTTTTATTTGCAAGCTTCTCTGCGACCTTCCCTATCCAGGGGAGGAGCGAGAGAGGTCTGTAATTGGATAGATCAGCTGGGTCTAGCGATGGTTTCTTGAGAAGCCCTTTTACGACTGCCTCCTTCCAGCTTAGCGGGACTTCTCCTTGGGCGAGCGAGATGTTAATGAGAGTAGTGAGATTGGGCGTTATGGTCCGGGTAATGTATTTGACGAACCGTATGGGGACTGGGTCACTGGGGGCGCCACTCTTGGTAGATGCCAGGGTCGCTGCCACTTCCTCTCGGTGACTGGGCCGAATGCCGCTAGGAAAGGCATATTGGGTTTGCCGGTGGAGATATCTGCTAGAGGGGATGGATCGTTAACTTTTTCTGTGGTGTCAAGGTTGGCCACAGGAAGGGAGGCCAAGATTCTTTTGATTTTTTCATCAAAAAAGGTGGCCAGATTGACGCATTTTTCTTCTGCTGCTTTGGAATCCATGGGTTTCTGCGGGGGGTCCGGTACATGAAGGAGCTCTTTGAGGATAGAGAAAGTCTCCTTGGAGGAGCAAGAGGCATTCTTTATTTTTTCCTCATAGAAGATGCATTTTGCGTTATGGAGGGCTTGTTTGTAGGCCTTCATAGCTGTTAGATAGGCGACTTTATCCGTCGTCAATTTGTTTTTTCTCCAAATGCGTTCAGTCTTTTTGCATTCCTTCCTTAATGCATTAAGGGGGGGGTGTACCAAGGGGCGGGATTGATCCTTTTGACGTGCTTGAGGGAGCTGGTTAGTGGAATAAGATCGTTTAGGGGGTGAGTGAGCCAGCTGTTGAATTCTCTGTCAGCTGTGTTAGGATCGGAGGAGAGAGGGCCATCCGATTCCTGTAACTTGGCTTCCCATTCCTCTGGTATTAGCTTATGCCATCGTCTGGATCGTGTCTTGGTTTTCTGTTTGAGGGTAGGGATGGACTGGGGGGACCACTGCATAGGGACCAGTAGATGGTCGGTCCATGGAAGGGGGATGGGGTCTTGAGTTTTGAGATTCCTGATATTAGTGAAGGTCGGGTCTAAGAGCTGTCCTTTCTCATGAGTGGCTTTAGAGTTTAGGAGGTGAAGGTCTGCAGATGTGAGGTCTGCTAGTAAGTTGGCTGCAGTGTTGTCCGTCGGGTCTAGGAAGTGCAGGTTTAGGTCCCCTAGGAGGAGAAAGTTGGGGGCTGAGATTGTTTTTAGTAGAATGTGGTCCATCAGGGAGTTTGAGAATTCTCCTAGCGGGCCTGGTGGTCGGTAAACTAGGAGTCCCGATAGTGAGGTAGTTGGGGAGATCTGAAGGGTGAAATGGCAGTTTTCACAGTTTTTGACCGTGCCACATTCAATCCTGCAACTGAGATGATCTTTATGAAGTATAGCTAGCCCGCCACCTCTTCCGGCTGGTCTGTTCAGGCAGCTGATTTGGTAGCCGGGTGGGGCTGCAATGACCATGTCGAAGTTACTGTTGGGAGTCAGCCATGTTTCGGTCAGAAACAAAGCGTCTAGCGTGAGGTTTTGGGTGAGCAGGTTTATTTCATGGGCATGTTTTACCAGGGACCTGCAGTTCAGCAGGCCAAAGCGCAACGTTTGGCCGCGTTCCGGTTCCTCTGAAGGGTAACAGCGGATGCATCCTGTAAATGGGGTGTCGTCTTTAAGGATGAAATCACACTGTGGATGTTTTTTTTTGTTCCAGGCTAGGAGCGTATCCTGGCTGTAGGATATACGTTTTTGTAAATTGGGCATAGTGTCTGGGCCCGGGGCCGGCTGTGCCCGGACGGGCCCAGACGGGCTTGCCTTTGGCGCGCTGACAGCGCGCCCGCTGCGCCCGTCCGCTGCGCGTACGGTGCAGGCACATACTATCAAGGGGAGACCGGGGTGGGGGGCGTGGCCTCGAGTGGGCGTGGCCTCGCGTCTCGCGGTCGATGGCGGCGAGAGATGTGAGGGCAAGTGAATCCCACTGACAGCGCTCCAATCGGCTGTACAGCGAGTGACTTCTCCGCAGTATTTGCCAAGTGCCAAGAGCGGCGTGCTACTAAAATACAAGGTAATGGTGACACAAAATTTTTAAAAGTAAGAGCAAACAAACTCCCGGCTACTTTGCCTCAGGAGGAACAGATTCTGCCTCTAAAGCGCTCGTGGTCAGCGCTTTAAGTGCGGGGTGGGGGGCGTGGCCTCGAGTGGGCGTGGCCTCGCGTCTCACGGTCGATGGCGGCGAGAGATGTGAGGGCAAGTGAATCTCACTGACAGCGCTCCAATCGGCTGTACAGCGAGTGACTTCTCCGCAGTATTTGCCACGTGCCAAGAGCGGCGTGCTACTAAAATACAAGGTAATGGTGACACAAAATTTTTTAAAGTAAGAGCAAACAAACTCCCGGCTACTTTGCCTCAGGAGGAATAGATTCTGCCTCTAAAGCGCTCGTGGTCAGCGCTTTAAGTGCGGGGTGGGGGGCGTGGCCTCGAGTGGGCGTGGCCTCGCGTCTCGCGGTCGATGGCGGCGAGAGATGTGAGGGCAAGTGAATCTCACTGACAGCGCTCCAATCGGCTGTACAGCGAGTGACTTCTCCGCAGTATTTGCCAAGTGCCAAGAGCGGCGTGCTACTAAAATACAAGGTAATGGTGACACAAAATTTTTAAAAGTAAGAGCAAACAAACTCCCGGCTACTTTGCCTCAGGAGGAACAGATTCTGCCTCTAAAGCGCTCGTGGTCAGCGCTTTAAGTGCGGGGTGGGGGGCGTGGCCTCGAGTGGGCGTGGCCTCGCGTCTCGCGGTCGATGGCAGCGAGAGATGTGAGGGCAAGTGAATCTCACTGACAGCGCTCCAATCGGCTGTACAGCGAGTGACTTCTCCGCAGTATTTGCCAAGTGCCAAGAGCGGCGTGCTACTAAAATACAAGGTAATGGTGACACAACATTTTTAAAAGTAAGAGCAAACAAACTCCCGGCTACTTTGCCTCAGGAGGAACAGATTCTGCCTCTAAAGCGCTCGTGGTCAGCGCTTTAAGTGCGGGGTGGGGGGCGTGGCCTCGAGTGGGCGTGGCCTCGCGTCTCGCGGTCGATGGCGGCGAGAGATGTGAGGGCAAGTGAATCTCACTGACAGCGCTCCAATCGGCTGTACAGCGAGTGACTTCTCCGCAGTATTTGCCAAGTGCCAAGAGCGGCGTGCTACTAAAATACAAGGTAACGGTGACACAAAATTTTTAAAAGTAAGAGCAAACAAACTCCCGGCTACTTTGCCTCAGGAGGAACAGATTCTGCCTCTAAAGCGCTCGTGGTCAGCGCTTTAAGTGCGGGGTGGGGGGCGTGGCCTCGAGTGGGCGTGGCCTCGCGTCTCGCGGTCGATGGCGGCGAGAGATGTGAGGGCAAGTGAATCTCACTGACAGCGCTCCAATCGGCTGTACAGCGAGTGACTTCTCCGCAGTATTTGCCAAGTGCCAAGAGCGGCGTGCTACTAAAATACAAGGTAATGGTGACACAAAATTTTTTAAAGTAAGAGCAAACAAACTCCCGCCTACTTTGCCTCAGGAGGAACAGATTCTGCCTCTAAAGCGCTCATGGTCAGCGCTTTAAGTGCGGGGTGGGGGGCGTGGCCTCGAGTGGGCGTGGCCTCGCGTCTCGCGGTCGATGGCGGCGAGAGATGTGAGGGCAAGTGAATCTCACTGACAGCGCTCCAATCGGCTGTACAGCGAGTGACTTCTCCGCAGTATTTGCCAAGTGCCAAGAGCGGCGTGCTACTAAAATACAAGGTAATGGTGACCCAAAATTTTTAAAAGTAAGAGCAAACAACTCCCGGCTACTTTGCCTCAGGAGGAACAGATTCTGCCTCTAAAGCGCTCGTAGTCAGCGCTTTAAGTGCGGGGTGGGGGGCGTGACCTCAAGTGGGCGTGGCCTCGCGTCTCGCGGTCGATGGCGGCGAGAGATGTGAGGGCAAGTGAATCTCACTGACAGCGCTCCAATCGGCTGTACAGCGAGTGACTTCTCCGCAGTATTTGCCAAGTGCCAAGAGCGGCGTGCTACTAAAATACAAGGTAATGGTGACACAAAATTTTTAAAAGTAAGAGCAAACAAACTCCCGGCTACTTTGCCTCAGGAGGAACAGATCAGGATTAGCAGATATATTGGTATTAAAGTGTTTTTTCTCTTCTAATTCTTTTTTAACTTCACTCACATGCACTGCATATATAACTACATCACCCAAAGAATCCAACATTCATTTCTGAGGCCTATTACTAGGTGAGCAAATGGTAATTTCTTCACTTCCTCCTGTCGTGATATCTGTGACCTGGTCGAATCGGATCCAAATGACTCTCCTCTGTGATCTAGAGGGATAGAGGTAGGAAGGAAGGATATCCAAACAATTACACTGACCACACTGGTAGGTGATGGAAATCCTATCTGTTCGCAAAGGTCTTTGTTTTTTTGCGTCCTTGGGTGGTAGTACTTGTTGTGTGACTTGGTTATTCAGTTTTTTTTTCTCCCTGTTGTAGACCACCAGACTTATTTGTTGTTGTTAAGAGTGTTGCATAGGGGATAAAGTCAGTGGTTTGGCCTCTAAACTTTCTCTAGGACCCTCCTCCACATGAATCGTAGATGATGAATAGTAAATTAATCCCACCCGCTATCCAACACTTTCCCTACTGTTGCACTCACTGGAGTGGGAATACTAATTTTTACCCATCCGCTATCCAACACTTACTCTACTGTTGCACTCACTGGAGAGGGAATAGTAATTTTTACATACCCGCTATCCAACACTCTCCCTACTGTTACACTTGTTGGAGTGGGAATAGTAATCTTTACCCACCCGCTATCCAACACTTTCCCTACTGTTGCACTCACTGGAATGAGAATAGTAAATTATTCCCCTTTGCTATCTAACACTTTCCCTACAGTTGCACTCTCTGTAGTGGGAATAGTAATGTTATTCCCTACACTATCCAATATTTCCGCACTGTTATAGTTAATATAGTGTTAAATATAAATGTTAATATTTTACTTTACTATATATATATATTTTTTAATATTTATATTACAGGTTTATGTATATATATGTGTATTTATAACTTTTCTTGTGTTTCTAACATTTTATAAATAAATACAATAATTATTTATTAATATTATTAGGCTAATGTATGAGGGGACCATGAGTAGAGAAACGGCAGAATTGGCTTGTTTGAATCGTAAAATGCCTGTATGACCTAGATAGAGGAACTTTTTCAAAGTTTACATTTACTTGACTTGACTGACAGAGTTTGTAGAGAGAAAGACAAAAGAGTGTTGTGGAAATAAACCAGGGAAAAGTGAGAAAAACAGATATGCAGGTTGCAAAACCTCAAGGATAAGGAGAAGAAGCTTGCCCTGGAATCCTGGTTTTAATTTTGCCATCCTACCGTTTCGTCATGGATTCAATTACTATTTTGCAGGAGCACACTACATACTATACTTTTCGTTGAACATTACCTCCTGTGTGAGATGTCCCTACAGCATTATTATGTTCCCTGTAAACCTTTACGTCATGCTGCATTCGCTTCCAGTCAAGAGCCTGAAATTAAAAAAGGTAAGAACAATTAAAAGGCTGTCCAAATACTTGTGTAGCTTTGAATGATACTTGTGTAGCTTTTAATGCAAGATGTATACTAGTGCAACACGTGTCATATGTCTCCATGCTATGGTATACGTTTTCAATCTTTCAATAAACTGATTTGAAAAGAAAAAAGGCTGTCCAGCAACTTCTATATTGATGTAGGAAGGTTAAGACTGAGGCTTTTGGGCAAGGCCAGGCAAGCCTGAGTCACAGGATCGTAGAGTACTAAGCGGTATAAGGAGTAAGGAGCTAAAAATGAAACAAGCTTTTTCTTACTCTAAGATGCTAAGTCAGACCCATCAAGAGCTTCAGTCCAACTTGGGAAGGTGACCAAACTAACAAACTAACACTGATCTCCATAGGAAGTCATCTTGAGAGAAGAGCAACAAAAATAGATGTTATAAAAAAGGAAATCATCTTAAGAAATTGGATTCTCGTATTTCCAAATCTATACCTATGACAGTGGAGCCAAGGTTGATTCCAGGGCATCCAGAAGCAATAAACGTCCAGGCATTTATGAGGTACCCTTCTAATGAAGATAAAGCATTTTTATTTCGATAAATGGAGGTGCCCACAATTTTTAACGCAAGGGTCACACGAGAGAGGATACAAGGCAGTATGAACAATTTGCTTGGGTGTACGACTCAATGATCGATATCACCATTGTTTTGTTATAAAATATCAAACAAACCCATCATGGGCATCGTAGTGAAACGACTTCATAGGCATCCCAAAGCATTAGGAATAGGGAGAGACGTGATTTTGGCATTATTATTTCAATTTGCAAGCATGAAGTGAGGAAAAAGTACAATACATCTCACCAAGCTATTTTTATTCATAGATGGTCAAGCAAGATTGCCATATAACAAAGGACTAGAATGTAGAATTTAAATCTGTACCTTTAATGGTGTTTTGTAATAATTTTTTTATGGACATTTGTTGGCGTCATATAATCAATCAGTGACTGTTTGGGCAGAAAATAAAGTCGCCCAAGAACTGAGGATCGAGGTTTTCATTTGGAAATGAACTCTTGAAACCACATTCTGCTACACTTGCAGTTTTTGGATGTTGTTTTGGTAGTTGCAGCCAGAAGATCATTGCAGTAGTCGTTCCTGGACCAATAACGTCCCTCACAATGTTTCTTGACATTTGTAGCTGCTGGCGGGGCTATGGTCCAAAGTCCCGGAGAATGAGTGGCCATCGTGAATCATTGAAGACCAGTCCAACCCTCATCACCCACTGCTGAGTCTCATACTTGATGGCAGATAACTCAACTGGACTCCAAGCCTTTGCTTCAATGATGATGCTCTGTTTTAATTCCATGTCCCTGCTCCACCTTCCTTGATTATAGTGTGACTATTATTATTTAACAAATAATATTAATAAAAACAATTGCAAAAGGTTTTTCTTTTGGTCATTAGGGAGTTTGGTCACTGTGTTCTCCTCGCGTGTGTACATTGCAGCAACTACTGAGCTCATTCTTGGCTTAAAAGTTTGTGCATCAATCAGCTTTCAAATCTTTCCATTGCCTGTCAATCATAGAATTTTTTTTAAAACAGTTACATGCTACACATGGCCATGCACTGAACTGCCCTAGACTCCCAAACTATTCACACTCCGCTGTCTGACCAGATACCTATGGTCAGCCACCAATGTCCTTTCCTTATGTTGCTTCTGAGGCATAAATGGCAGTGGATGCCTCCCTTTGGAATTCTCTTTAGTTGAAGCTTAGTTAGGAAGACAACATAAGAACTACGGATAAGGAGTTCATACATAAGTTAGCATGAGGGCCAGAACTGGGGTGAACTCACCTATCTATTTACTTACATAGCCTAAGTGACACATACAATCAATCAATCAATCATTGACACTTATAGAGCGCGCTACCTACCCGTAGGGTCTCAAGGCGCTGGGGGGGGGGGGGGGTGCCGCTACTGCTCGAACAGCCAGGTCTTCAGCTTCTTCCTGAAGGAGAGGTGGTCTTGGGTCAGGCGCAGGTCGGTCGGGAGGGAGTTCCAGGTCTTGGCGGCCAGGTAGGAGAAGGACCTTCCTCCTGTAGTCGCTCTTCGGATGCGGGGGACGGCGGCGAGGGCGTGGTTGGCTGATCGGAGGTGGCGTTTGGGAGGGTAGAAGTTGACTCGGCTGTTGAGGTAGCTCGGGCCTTGGTCGTGTAGGGCTTTGTGTGCGTGGGTGAGGAGGCGGAAGGTGATTCTTTTGTTGACGGGGAGCCAGTGAAGGTCTCTCAGATGTCCGGAGATGTGGCTGGTTCGTGGGATGTCGAGGATGAGTCTGGCTGAGGCGTTCTGGATCCGCTGGAGTCTCTTCTGGAGCTTGGCGGTGGTCCCGGCGTAGAGGGCGTTGCCGTAGTCCAGTCGGCTGGTGACGAGGGCCTGGGTGACGGTCTTCCTGGTCTCGGTGGGGATCCACCAGAAGATCTTCCGTAGCATGCGTAGGATGTTGAAGCACGCCGAGGAGACGTTGTTGACTTGCCTGGTCATGGAGAGGGAGGAGTCCAGGATGAAGCCCAGGTTGCGTGCATGGTCTGTCGGTTTGGGTGCGGTGCCCAGGGCGGGGGGCCACCAGGAGTCGTCCCAGGCGGAGGGTGAGGAGCCCAGGATGAGGACCTCCATCTTGTCTGAGTTCAGTTTCAGGCGGCTGGTCGTCATCCACTCGGCTACCTCTTTCATCCCTTCGTGCAGGTTGGCTCTGGCGGCGGCGGGGTCGTTCGTCAGGGAGAGGATCAGCTGGGTATCGTCGGCGTAGGAGATTATGCTGAGGTTGTGTTCGCGTACGATGGCCGCGAGGGGGCTCATGTAGACGTTGAAGAGGGTGGGGCTCAGAGATGATCCTTGGGGGACGCCGCAGATGACTTCGGAGGCCTCTGACTTGTACGGTGGTAGGCGGACTCTCTGTGTTCTTCCGTCGAGGAAGGAGATGATCCATTCCAGTGCCTTCCCCTGGATTCCGGCGTTGTTGAGACGCTGCACTAGGGTGCGGTGGCAGACCGTGTCGAAAGCCGCGGAGAGGTCTAGGAGGATGAGGGCCGCTGTTTCTCCATTGTCCATCAGGGTTCGGATGTCATCGGTGGCGGCGATGAGGGCGGTCTCGGTGCTGTGATTGGCTCGGAAGGCGGACTGTGAGGGGTCGAGGGATCCGTTCGTCTCGAGGAAGGCGACCATCTGCTTGTTGACGGTCTTCTCGATGACTTTGGCTGGAAACGGGAGGAGCGAGATGGGGCGGTAGTTCTTGAGGTCGGTGGGGTCCGCTGTTGGTTTCTTGAGTAGAGCGCTGAGTTCGGCGTGCTTCCAGCTCTCCGGGAAGATGGTGGTGTCGAAGGATGTGTTGATGATGTCTCGCAGGTGGGGTGCGATGACAGCGTCGGCCTTGTTGAAGACGTGGTGAGGGCAGGGGTCGGTCGGTAATCCGGAGTGGATGGAGTTCATCGTGCGGATGGTGTCTTCGGTGCTGATCGGGGTCCAGGCGTGGAGGGTGGTGGTGGGGGGTGGTTGTTCGGTCCTGGTGTGCGTTGGTTGGTTGGTGAAGCTGTTGTGTATGTCCGCGATCTTGTTGTGGAAGTATGAAGCGAGGGAGTTGCAGAGGTCTTGCGATGGGGTGATGTCGTTGTTTCCTGCGCTGGGGTTGGAAAGCTCTTTCACGATGTTGAAGAGTTTCTTGCAGTTGTGTGCGTTGTTGTCCAACCGGTCCTTGAATGCTGTTTTCTTGGCGGCGCGGATCAGCTGGTGGTGTTTCCGGGTGGCAAGTTTGAAGGAGGTCCTGTTGTCTGGTGTCGGTTCCCTTCTCCAGACTTTCTCGAGGGCTCGGCAGTTCTTCTTGGAGCTCTTGAGTTCGTCGGTGAACCATGGGGCCTTCTTGCTGCCGGGTCTGCTAGGCGGGGTCCTCAGTGGGGCGAGTTCGTCCGCGCAGTTGCTGATCCACTTCGTGAGGTTGTCGGCGGCCTAGCTGGGGTTCGCTGAGCTGGCAGGAGGGTGCTGGCTCAGGGAGGTGGCGAGCTGGTCTGCCGTGATCTTGTTCCAGCTTCTGCGGGCGGCCTGTTGCTGGTGTTGGTGGGTCGTTGTTCTCTTGAAGGTGAAGTGGACACAGCTGTGGTCCGTCCATTGAAGCTCTGTGGCGTGGCTGAAGTCGATGTCTGTGCTGGAAGAGAAGACTGCGTCGAGTGTGTGTCCGGCGAGGTGGGTGGGGGTGGACACCAGTTGCTTGAGTCCCAGGTTGGCGAGGTTGTCGAGCAGGGTGCTGGTGTTGCGGTCATTGTTGTTCTCCAGATGGAAGTTGAGGTCTCCCAGGAGGATGTAGTCAGCGGAGGGGAGGGCATGCGGGCTGACGAAGTCGGCGATGTCCTCGCTGAATTGCGTGCGTGGTCCAGGGGGTCGGTAGATCAGGGTGCCTCTGAGGGTGGTGTTCGGGTTGGTGTGGATCTGGAAATGCAGGTGTTCGGCGCTGGTCAGAGTGTTGTCGATGCTGGTCGTAAGACGGATGGTGCTCCTGTGGATGATGGCGATGCCTCCTCCCATCTGGTTGGCGTTTCGGTCCCTCCGGACGATCTTGTAGCCCTCTGGGATGGCGATGGCGATGTCAGGAGCTGACGAGGCGTTCATCCAGGTCTCCGTGAGGAAGGCAACGTCAGGGGCTGTGGCGTCTAGGAGGTTCCAGAGTTCGATGGCGTGTCTGTGGACGGAGCGGGTGTTGAGCAGGATGCACTTGAGGTGGGTGCTGCTGGTGTTCGACTTGGCGGGTGCTGGTGCGGGGCAGGTCCGGGTGCAGGTGAACTTGCAGGCGTGGCAGCTGAAAGGTCCGTGGGTACGTCGTGGAGTGGCTTGGTGGCAGTCTGGAAGTCGGCCGGTGTTGAGTGCGATGAGGGTTGCGGCGGAGTACGTCAGGCGGGTAGGTCGGGGTCTTCGTGGGCCAGGGGTCCTGGCGCTGGGCGCGGTCCAGGCGCGGACGGGCGCAGACGGGTTTACCTTTGGCGCGCCTTCGGCGCACAATCGGCGCGCCCGCTGCGCGTCAACGCTGCGCGTCAACGCTGCGCGTTCGCACGGTCGCCATTTAAGGCGAAGTGCGCGGGTGGGCGGAGCAGCTGGGAGGCGGGAGGGAACAGAAGAGAAAAGGGTCGTGGCCACAGGCGGTGGCGGGAGGCGGGAAGCGGGGAGGGAGAGCGGAGGGCGGCGAGGTAGGCGGGCAGACAGGAAGGACACTGGACACAGCAAAGAGGATAAAATTACAATTAACAGGCACAAATGGAGGGAAAAATAAGGCAAAAACAGGAAGGAAAAACGATGGTACAGCACAGGGGAATACAGGCACAATAGACGGGCAAAACAGAGGAAAACAGCTAAAAAAGCGATCGGACGGCACAGAGAAAAACAAGCACAAATTTTGGGCAAAAACACTGGCAAAACCAGAGGGGAGCGGCCAGGCGTCAGCGAGGCCGGCGGCGAGGCAGAGGGCAGGCAGAGGGAGGCACACGCAGCAGCTGGTGGCCGTGCGGCGCGGGGGTGTCCCACAATATAGAATACAATACTGTGGCCACCTGAGACATGACATAACACCAGGTTTCTCATTTTTTTTTTTTGTAAGACCTTTATTGATGCAAAGCAGAGTACACAGCATGAGCCTACAACCCTGAGGCCGGCTCGCTATCACAATGCAATCAGTGAGTAGTAATCAAGCGTTGTATGAAGCAGAGCGTGTAATCTGTAGGTACTACTACCCTCAACACCTGATATAGGGCTCATGTCTGACAAGTGTCGTGAGTCTTACATTTTAACCTTTTATATAGAAAATCAACATACCCCAACTGAAGACCTGACAGTATCCTTTCATACGACCTAGATGCTCATTCAACCATAGCTCCAGTGCCCACCTTATGTGCACCTTTGTCCAATCTGTACCCGTGATTTAATCAACCCACCCATGAGGTGAAACATAAGGATAACTAATCCTCCTCACTGTCCTGCAGTGATGTAAGGTAGTTTGTCAAAAAACACCACATATCCTTTGGTCTGGATCTCACCGGCAATTGTTCCTCATATGTTTGTAGTCTGTCCCGGCAGATGGACATATCATGCAGCCATGTTTTCTTCGTCGGTACCTTCCGGCTATGCCAGCATTGCGCTACCTGTCTCTTCGCCATCAATAAAGCAAGTGCACAAAACCTGCGCTTCAACGCTCGGAATTGAGGAACTATTCCCAGTAAACAGATCTTAGGTGTGCATTGTACCTCTTCCTCTAACATGCCAGCAAGTGCGGTAGTCACCTCCCCCCAATACCCCGCCACCTTTTCGCAGTCCCAGGCCAGATGTGCAAAATCCGCCCCCTCCCTATTGCACCTCTTGCATCTGTCTTCCTCCTGTAGGCCAAACCTTCGCAGCTTGGTCGGCGTGTAGTAGATCTGGTGTATAAATTTAAAATGTATTATTCTTAAGTTGCCGTTAGGCGTCAAAATCTGTGTTAATGCGCAAGTGTTATTCCATTCCTCATCTGTTAGTGGATTTTCTAATAGTGCATCCCACCGCCCCTTAGCTTTCTGAGTGTGTCCCGCCAGTTCCGATTGTGCAGCTGAGTATAATCTAGACACTAGATGGGAAAGATCAGTAGTAGTAATTAGGAGTTGTAGTGGTGTAAGACAATCTGGTTCTGTTGGAAATGTTGGGTAATGTTCCCTCAACGCTCTAGTTAGTCTATAGTATGTGAAGCGGAACATGGGAGTCTGGTTTTGGATATAATTCAATTGGTCTAGGCCGACGAACGTTCCGGCTTGAAACACATCTCCTAGCTTGTCAATGCCTGCTCTACTCAACAAGGACATTCCGACCTTTTCACCAGTGACTGACAGCGCCTGGTGATGCTGTAAAGGCATGTCTGGAGCATATAGCGGTGACTTGTGGGCCAGCTGTCCAAGCCTGTGCCACGCTCTTACCGTGGTGTCCACCGTGTTGATGTCCATAGCATGCAGCGGTGGCCTCGAGTGTGATATGATCGCAGATAGGGGGATGGGATGAGCATCACCCTCCTCAACGGCCGTATGTGCAAGATATGGGACCTTGTGGTACCAATACGCCGCATACTGCGCCTGCGCGCAAAGGTAATAGAGGAGAAAATCAGGCACACTGAATCCGCCTCTCGCGAACGGGAGCGTTAGAGTCTGCAGATCAATCCGAGCCTGTTTGCCCGCCCAAATCAAAGTCCGCACCATGGATTTTATGCGGCGGAAGATCTCACGCGTCGGCGTGATTGGGACGTTGTTAAACAGGTATAATAGCTTGGGCAATACGTTCATCTTGACGATTGCGATTCTGTCGGCTAATGAGAGTGGTAATCGAATCCAACGTTGGATCTTATCTTCAAGCTTAGCGAGTACCACCCCATAGTTTGCCCGCAGGACTTCTTCCGGATCTCTGTGGAACATGACCCCTAAGTATCGAATCGGTTCCCTCTGCCAGTCTAATGGAAAATCCACGTCGAAGGGTAAAGTGGAGTCAGTCAGAGGTATTACGGAGGATTTGGACCAGTTAATCGCCAGCCCTGAATGGCCGCCGAAGCGGATGTATTCTCTGAGCAGCGGGTTCAGATGGATTTCAGGGTCACGGACGTATAATAGCATGTCGTCCGCGTAGAGTGATATGTGAAGTGGCCTGGCTGCAAATTGCAACGCCGACTCCTTGTAGTTCTGGCGAATTATGCACGCAAGGGGCTCCAGCGCCAGCGCAAATAACAAAGGGGATAGTGGGCAGCCTTGTCTAGTGCCACGCTCAATGTCAAACGGGTCTGAGATATAGCCGTTGATCCGAACCCTAGCGCGTGGTTCCGTGTAGAGCAAGGTGACCCACTGTATAAACCGTTTAGGGAACCCCATCCGGTTCAGGACAATGATCATATACCGCCATTCAATGGAATCGAACGCTTTCGCGGCGTCGAGCATGACAGCCGCAGCTTTAACCGATGGTTGGAGGTAATGTGAAAGAGCAAACAACGATCTAGTGTTGTGTGATGTGGATCTGGTGGGTACAAATCCCGACTGATCTGGAAGTACCAGGCGGGTCATCAAGGGGGACAGGCGGCCGCTATCAGTTTTGCGAGGATTTTTGAGTCCACGTTAATCAGGGATAGCGGTCTGTAGGAATCGCATTCCTCCGGATCTTTGGACGGCTTTGGAAGAGCAATGATCATGGCTTCTCGCAGAGTGGGGGGGAGTAACGATTTCTCGAAGGCAGCGCCATACATGTCCACTAAGTAGGGAGCGATAATATCCACAAATTGCTTGTAGAATTCAGAGGTGTACCCGTCAGGGCCGGGCGACTTGCCATTTGGAAGCGAAGTGATCACTTCTGTCACTTCCTCAACTGTGATGGGCCTAGCCAAGTACTCCCTGTGTGCATCCGATAGCCAGCCAATCGCCACATCGCGCAGATAATCATACGTGTCCTCCGTTGGGGCTGTGGGTTGCGACTGGTATAGCGTGCCAAAGGTGTCAACAAAACATTTCAAGATGTCTTCAGAGTGCGTTTGCGGTACACCCTCCTTAGAGTTTACCCTGAGTATCGCTTTTTGTCCTCGTCCCTCACAAATTTTACGCGCCAGCACACCCCCTGGCCTGCCCCCCTCCCCGAATGCTCTAGCCACTTGCGGGCGATCTAAGTACTTTATTTCGGACTCCAAAAAGTCTGCATGCTCCGTATTTAATGCACGCAAGGCTTGTAAATGTGAAACATCCTGCGTTGTCTCATACAACACTTCCAGGTCCCTCATTTGCTTCTCACAGCAACAAATTTGGCCCCTGATGTCCCTGAGTATCCCTACGGTGGTGCTTAAGCAGACTCCCCTGATCGTAGCTTTGAATGCCTCCCAGAGAAGGCACGGGTCATCCGTTGTTTGCGCATTATTAGCAAAGTAGTCTTTGATAGCCTTCTTTATTGTGTCAACATAGACTGTGTCCGAGAGGGCACGGGCATTGAATCGCCACTGGAAGGGGGGTGTGTGTAACGGGGCAACTCTACACGCAGCAGAACAGGGTTGTGGTCCGATAGCGTGCGGGGCAGCACCTGTAACTTACGAGCCCACAGCGCCATGTCCCTAGAGCCCAGCCAGTAATCTAGCCTGGACCAACTATTGTGAGACGTTGCGATGTGCGTAGCGCCTGGCATATCCGTGTGTTGCAACCTCCATAGATCCGTTAAGGCCAGATCACTCATCATGTGTCCCACCATTTGTCGCGATTGCTTGTGTTGTTCTAACGATTGGGAGGAGCGGTCCAGCCCATCCTGCAATGTGACGTTCCAGTCCCCCCCGCAGAGTATGTGTGCGCTAGCATGTAAGTGTCCCCATACTTCCCGGAAAAATTCAGGAGCATCAGTGTTTGGTCAATAGACATTCAAGAGTGTCACTCTTTGGCCCCTCAGTGTCCCTGTCCCCAACACATATCTGCCAGCGGGATCATACATAACGTGTCGTTCCTCAAAGTTGACCCCTTTCTTGATTAAAATAATCACCCCGCTGGAGTAGGAAGAATAAGAGGCCCTATATACTGATTCAGCCCACCTCTCACCCAAATGTGCATGAGTGTGCGGTGCGAGGTGCGTTTCCTGTATGAACGCTACATCTATGTTCCATCTGTTTAGACTAGCAAAAACCTGCCTGACCTTTTGAGGTTTAGAGAACCCCCTGATGTTCCACGTAAGAACGTTCAAGCATAATCTACCCTCCTCCCCAGAACCCATTGACATCTGCAAATACAATAAACACCATCCCTGTACATACCAATCCTTCATGTGGTGCCCTCCCGCCCTCAGTGCAGAGAACTATCACCTCTATGACAGCACAGTACGGTATGGAACCTAATAAGCAATACATATGCAAGGTTGGCGGTCTTTGTAAACTTGCAAACATTCCCCCACCCCTAATCCCACCCACTCCAGCAACCCCAACCTGCCGAAGCCATATCCCCTCAGAGCACAATTCCCACAAACATATAACCATCAACACAGTGCCCATACTGAGAACACTTAGTGGGTAATACCCTTACGGAGGTCCGCTAGGAGCACAACTCTACACCCGGTGGTCGGGTTCCGGCGATACTGTAAGCAACTGTACATATGCATAATACAAGTGATCAACTTCCCGCCCCCACCTTCCACCACTCCAGTACCTCGGCAATATTTCCCAAGTGGTGTCCGTGCCATAAGGGCATCACTGCGACCATCCGAACCCCCCCGATGTCCGTAGCCGCCAACAAGATCAACCCGCCCCTTGTATCCTACGCCTCCTGCATGAAGTGCGTCGCAGTCAGTGGGCATCTCCGCCAACGTACATGCAACTGGGCTGCCAACAGCTGGAGTCTGTACCACAAGTCAGTGTATCACCACATGTGAGAGTTTTGCACGTTCCTCGCGGCCTTGTGACTCCAAGTGAAAGAAGTCAACTCTAATGCAAGGGGTGGGAGCCTGTCAGCCGCATCAGGCATCCGCGACTGCAGCAGCCCGTTTCGGCCTCGTGAACAAATGCACCTTGGGGTGGATAATTGAGCATGGGTCAGCTACAGGGAAAAGCAAAAATCAAGAAGAAAAAAGAAAAAAACGAATTGTACTGTAGCCCCCATCGTGTCATTGGAGGACAGCCCCAGCGATATATTGCGAGTGTCGTAAAGCGACATTGACCTCCCCTAGGAGGATGACCCCGGACGGAGCCGTCCAATACAGCCAAAAGTGGTCACGTGGCCATTCATGTCGTGAAACAGTACAACAAAACTCACCGCTGTATGATGAGAGACAGCTACAAAGGCATTATTCCGAGTCTCTGTGCTGGTCATGTTGCGAGTCCTCTCTCGACTCACGCTCTGCTCTTTTAATAAAGTCCTGGGCTGCCCTTGGTGTTGTCAGCACGACTGCTTTCCCCTTCCACATCACTCGAAGCCGCGCTGGATATAACAAGGAGTAGACAATGTTCAAATCACGCAACTTGGCCTTCACGGAGGAGTATTCCTTTCGTGCCTGTTGAACTGCAACCGTGTGATCTGGGTAAAACTCCAGGGAGTTGCCTTGATGGATGATTTTGCCCTTTTCCCGCGCAAGCCGGAGGATCGTGTCTCTGTCTCGATAGTTGAGAATTCTCGCCACAATAGGTCTAGATGTGGCTCCGGGTGGCGGCTTGGGGACTAGCGATCTATGGGCACGCTCCACTATGAAGACCGATGATAGGGCCTCCGCTCCAAAGAGATCTTTGCACAGGTTTTCGACAAATTGCTCCATCCTCCCAGTGTTGGTCGTCTCCGGCAGGCCCGCTATTCTGACGTTATTGCGCCTCGAACGCGCCTCCAAATACTCCTCCTTTGCTTTGATCACCTCCAAGAGACGTTCCATTCCCGTGCATTTTGTGGTGGAGGTCCTCGCTTCATCCTCAACTGCGGAAATCCTGGTCTCCGCCTCATCCAGACGTTCGCCATGTTTCTCCTGACGGGCGGTCATACTATCCATTCTGCATGTGAGGTTATCAAGCTTACCGTTGATGTCTTGCAGATTCGACTGGATCGCCAGCAGTATCTTCTCCATGTTGGTACTGGGTGGTGGGTCGGCCGCACCGCCATCTTCCACCGCCCCGTCCACTAGTCTCGTCGCCTTTTTGGTGTCGAAGGAGATCTTTGGCTGTTGCTTATCAGGTTTCCCCATGTTGGTGGAGGGGGAAGTCACCTTCCTGAGTATGGCCCCAGATGCCCTCGTGGTTCTTGCCGCTGCCGTCGTGAAGCCCCGGTGCAGATAGGTAGCAATCTTGCGTGATACTGTCCTTGCGCCTGAGCTCACCTCATCAGACAGCACAGTTCCTGAGGGGGGAACGCGGCCTGCGCAATCTCTCCTCTGTGCGTCGTGGCGCAGTCAACGATCGTCTGCCCCCCTGTCCTGGGCCCCGCAACACGCAGCAAGACGCGGGATCGACTCCCACCGCGCGTGGCCCACCGTCGCCGGGTCGCGTAGCCTGGCAGGTTGGGTTCGCGCCCAAGCAGCAGTGCGGGTGATGACAGCAACTCTGGCCAGGATAGCCCGCATCTGAGAGTGTACAGCGGTCCGCAGTGCGCCGGCGATCCCCCGTGCTCTCAGACCCGTGCAGCAGTGACAGCGCGTTTTGGCGCGAAGGCAGCTAACTCGGCGCTCCGGAGACTCCCGCCGCCATCTTGTCAGGCATTCGTGTCTGGGCGTCTACAAAGTCCCGTAGTCGTGAACTGAGGTGAAGGGCAACGCCATACATGCGCACGGTCTCTGAACGCCAATCCTCACCTCCGCTTGCCTCAGTTAGTACAGGAGGGCGAGTTTAAGCCTGGTTGCTTCGCATGTCGGGGATCCGCAGCCTGATGGCGGCCATATTGTCAGGCAAGCCAGCGCACTTCACAGCAAATACGGTCAAAAGTTGTCTTTACCGGAGTGTTGGTTGAAGCAACCCCCCGCCGCCGATGCACCTCATCTTCCCACGATTATCGATGGTCTCGGAGAGCGGATTAGTGGGGTGAGGGCGGTAATCGACCTCCTAGATGATGATCGCCCGGCAGAGCTGCGGTTCAGGCAGCCATTCCGCTGTGCGCCCCCTAGCGCCTCCAGGTTTCTCATTTTAAATGGGATATCTCACTCAACTTGTTTTGGGCCATTTAAAGGTCCACACTACAAAATGCTAGAATCATCCAGTTATTTTAGTTTACCAATGTAACGTCTGTTCCTTTTTCAAACTCTAAAAGGCGAATGTTAAGACTTTGCAGCCAGTATCTTTAACCTCCTCTGATATCTTTTAAATTGGGAATGAAGAATGTGTTACTTATTACTTTATGTGCAGCAGTATTTAATTTGTGCAGGTGGTAGGCAACGGCTCTAATGTTTTGGGGACAAGGGCTTACTTTTCATCATCATACTATGACTGCGCACCAGGAAAATAAAGACAAAAATGTAAGAAAAACAGGAATAAAGATAGAAAGTAGAAATGAAAAACCTGCAAAAGTGAAATAAAGAGACATGGAGTGTAGGGTGGAGGAAGAATGAGGTATAAGGAGGAGTCAAGACAATGGTTTGGCAGGTCTCCGTTTTCACCAAATTTAACAGCAGAAAGGTTGTGAGTTGGTATCTACCACCATTCAAATGTCTTGCTATTCTCTGACACATTCCAGGGAAAAGAGATGTACATGTTACTTTTTTATTTTACGAGGACGCATTTGCATGGATGCTTCCCATCAGTGCTTAATTTGTAAAATGTTAAGTGCCAGGGCCCTGACCAGGAGGCCACTGCAGCTTGCACCATCCATCGCCCTTGTCATCCCTGCCAAAACAACTACTAACCATCTCTCTTGCATGTTATGCGACAGTTTAGATTATTCCAGGTCCCCAAAGCTAATTAAATGGCTGGGGAGGTAGGTATTAGCAATTTGAATGTATATTGTATTTCTAAACAACCTTTGTTCTGCTCATCTCTAAATTAGATGAGCAGCGCCACCATGTGGTAGCCTGTTGTAAGTATGGTTTTGACAATTAGGTGCTGGTGCCGAGCACCGGAAACCTATTAAGTGCCGGTGCTGAGCACCGGAAAGCACCGGCTCAAATTAAGCACTGATGTTAATGTTCAGTTTAATTACTAATACTTGCCTTAATTATGTGGTGTGCAATGTAGTGTGTAGAATGCAGTGGACTAGATTAGAGTGTTGCTAAGTAGAGTTCAGTGGCGTAGAGTGCAGTGGTGCAGAGGTGTGGTGTAAAGTAGTGTAGCATAGAGTACAGTGGCATAGAGTGAAGTGGCTTAGAGTGGTGCAGAGTAGAGTGGCAAAGAGTGGTGCAGAGCAGAGTGTTGTGCTGTAAAGTGCATTACCATAGAGTGCAGTGGGGTGCTGCAGAGTGCAGTGGTTTAGAGTGGACTGCTGCAAAGTGAGGTTGTGTAGAGTGGAGTGATGCAATGTAGAGTGGCATAGAATGCAGTGTAGAGTGACCGAAACAAGTGACATAAAGTGCATTGCTGCAGTGTAGAGTGTCACAGAGTGTAGTGATGTAGAGAGGGGTAGTGTGTATTGGAGTAAAGTGAAGTGAGGGGTGGGTGGAGTAGCATAGAGTGCAGTGGCATAGAGTGCAATGGCATAGACTAGAGTGATGTTGAGTAGAGTGGCGTAGAGTGCAGGGGTGTGGAGTACAGTGGTGCAGAGTAAAGTGTAGTGGTGTGGAATAGAGTGCAGTGACGTAGAGTGCAGTGGCATAGAGTAGAGTGGTACAGAGTAGAGTGCAGTGGAGTAGAGTGGTACGAGTGGCATGGAGTGGTTCAGAGTAGAGTAGAGTGGACTGGTGTAGAGTGCATTGACTTACAATGTTATAGAGTATAGTGGCGTAGAGTGCAGTGGCATAGAATTCAGCACTGTACAATGCAGCTTCGTAGAATGCAGTGGAGTAGTTTAGAGTGGTGTATTGTAGTGTGCAGTGGCATAGGGTGCATTGGCGTAGAGTGCAGAGTGGAGCGGTGCAGAGTAGAGTGCAAAGGAGTACAGTGGCGTGCAGTGGCATAGAGTGGCACAGAGAAGAGTAGAGTGCACTAATGTAGAGTGCATTGGTATAAAGTGTTGTGGATCAGAGTGCAGTGGCGAAGAGTATAGTAACACAGTGTGCAGCCATGCAGAGTAGAGTGGTTCAGAGTGGAGTGGTGTAGAGTGCAGTGATGCAGAGTAAAGTTGCATAGAGTGCATTGGTATAGAGTGCAGAAGTGGAAAGTATAGTTCAGTGGCAGAAAGTGCAGTGTTGCAGAGTAGAGTATCATGAAGTGCAGTGATGGAGAGTGGTGCAGAATGCATTGTCATAGAGTGCAGTGCCATAGAGAGCTGTTGCGTGGAGTACAGTGGTGAAGATTAGAGTGCCGTGGCTTAGAGTGCAGTTGCATAGAGTGCATTGGCATAGAGTGCAGTGGCATAGAGTGCAGTGATTTAGAGTGGGGTGTAACAGAGTGGAGTGGAGTGGTATAGGGTAGAATGGTGTAGAGTAAAGGGGTGTAGAGTGCAGCGGCATAAAGTGCAATAATGCAGAGTGGATTAGAGTGGCATACAGTGGAGTGCCATAACGTGCATGGCATAGAGTTGAGTGGCACAGAGTAGAGTGAATTGGCATAGAGTGCAATGGCATAGACTACAGTGCTGCAGAGTGACGTAGAGTGGAGTGGTGCAGAGTGCAGTGGCATGAAGTTGTGTGAGTTGGAGTGGTGCAGGGTGGAGTGCAGTGGCATGGAGTGGTGTAGAGTGGCATGGCATAGAGTGGAGTAAGCATGTTGTGGTGGCACACTGCCATTACAAACAACATATTTTCAATTAAAATGACCATTACATTTGCACAAAAATACTGATTTATTAACACAATTAAACAGTGCACAGACAATAATGGGGCATCATGTAGTGTATTGATTTGTTTTGATCATATTAAAGTATTTGTTTCCAACACGCATCAGAATTAACAAAACAAATTGCTTCATTTGTGCTTTCCTAATTCAGATATATTCTGAAATACTTTTACAGTTCATTCACATGTTGGTGTGTGCTCCAAAAACCCTCTAATACCCCCATTATCAAAGCAAGATTGTCACTTAAATCCTCTCACTTTGAAGTCAGAGAAAGAAAAGTAAACACTAAGCTCCCTCGGAAGACGGAGACTGACATTTCACATATTTGTCTTTGAATGCACAGCAAATGTGACATGGTAAGAACAAGATTTACAGGCTTGGTTACAGAAAAGAGCACTCGTGGAAGAAGGCAAGGAGAGTCTTTGCTTTTTGGGAGGGACAAACTCACGTTGGACAGCCTAAAACAAATTAAACCAGTAAACAGAAAGCCTGAAAATGTGAGCTACAAACCACAAAGCCAATGGCAAGCAACAGGCAGAATTCTTTCCCAGGGAAGCTTTCTGAATGTCCCCAAGATGTCTTTAGCAAACCAGACAGCGTCTTCAACCTAATGATATCTTTTAATTTTGTGGTGTATTGCTTTTATGTACCAGTCCATTTACTGCCATGGTTTGTTTAAACTTTTGATAGAAATAAAAAACATTAAAAATTAATGTGTTAAATTTAGAGATTTAACAGGCTGACCCGTTTTTAGAGCTAGGCTCTTCCTACATACACTTAGGACTCTCACAAAGAAGATGAAGATTTTCCATATTATTACAGGATTGAGTTTCTTTTTACCATCCAGCCCTTTGGCTAGAAATATAAATCTTCAAATTGTACATCACTTAACTGTACTGTGTATTGTGCAAACAGTGGCTCTTAGAGTCATTGCTTCTAGGCACTCCCACTTTTGGTGCTTGTCCAAGATCACCAAGAGGTGATCACCAGATTTTCCATTATTCTCTGCAGCACTAAGAATTTAAAAAACTAGTTAAACTCTGTCACCACAAACAGGGAAAATTAATACCACTCAGCCCCTGGAAACTATGGAGGCTCTTTGCAAGTTCTGGTCTCATTTTTATTGATCGTCTGAATGCAGGAATATGGTTTGGCACCGGCACTGCACATAGGTGTTGCAGGTCTCTGTTGAATGATTAACACCAGTGACCCACCTAGAGGTGGCCAGGATGACACTATGCCCCTCTAGTCTAGTTACATGAGAGATACCACACCCTAAATCAATGACTGAGTCAATAATTTAAGGTGAGTCAATCAACCAGTGTTCCAAAGAATGCTGTACTGCAGAAACATAGTCAGAGTTATTTAAGGGTGATGCAATTATGTCCTTGTTGTCTGGGTAAGCCGGGGGTGCCCAACCTTGAATTATTGATCAGAGAGCATGGCAGTCAATGCTTTGAGGTTCTGGTGAATGATTAATTCTAGTGACAAAGCCAGAGAGGCCAGGTTGAGTCATGAGCAAGCAGGCAAAGGATCCCCGGCCATGAAGATGACCATACGTTCTGATGCACAAAAGGTCACAATGAGAGTGTAAGGATTTTTTACCGCTTTCTAATAAAAAATGTTTGTGCAAGTGGGAGGTGGCACCAAGCAAAGGGAAAGTCATGATTTCTTGGACATTTATAGCATGAATAACACTCCTCTTTTTGGCAAGTAGTAATAATGAGATTAGAAGGTAAAGTGATTGTTCTGTAATGCTGTAATTATATATATTTATATATATATATACACACACACACACACATATATACCTATATATATATATATATATATATATATATGTGTGTCTCACAAACGCCCTTGCGCTCAGGCGGGCACTCCCAATGCCCCTGCAGTGTTTTCCTCGAGGCGACACTAGTTCTCGCAGCCTCCAGTGATTGCCATGTCATGTCCGACGCGTTTCGAGGACCCCGCCTCTTAATCATGGACTGCTTGCAGCAATGAGGAAAGGCTCACCTGTGTTAATAGTTCGTTTTTTATTTCCACAGTGGGCGTGGCTCACATTGTTGGCCACTTATGCATTCTGGTACTTGCAGTTGCATTCAGGTGAGTTACAATGTTTCTCCTATAGTAGGCTTCCTTTTTGCTGTGCATTAAAAGCAATTAAATAACCTGCAGTAGGTCGGCTGGTAGTTCTGTGTGTCTTGTTTTAGCCATGGGACAAAGTTCCTTCAGAGCGGAGATGGTCTCCTCCCCAGACTTTCACCTTGGAAATGGTGCTCGAGCCTGTTACCGCGGCTCGGGCAGCCGCGTTCAATGTTTGTCTCACAAACGCCCTTGCGCTCAGGCGGGCACTCCCAATGCCCCTGCAGTGTTTTCCTCGAGGCGACACTAGTTCTCGCAGCCTCCAGTGATTGCCATGTCATGTCCGACGCGTTTCGAGGACCCCGCCTCTTAATCATGGACTGCTTGCAGCAATGAGGAAAGGCTCACCTGTGTTAATAGTTCGTTTTTTATTTCCACAGTGGGCGTGGCTCACATTGTTGGCCACTTATGCATTCTGGTACTTGCAGTTGCATTCAGGTGAGTTACAATGTTTCTCCTATAGTAGGCTTCCTTTTTGCTGTGCATTAAAAGCAATTAAATAACCTGCAGTAGGTCGGCTGGTAGTTCTGTGTGTCTTGTTTTAGCCATGGGACAAAGTTCCTTCAGAGCGGAGATGGTCTCCTCCCCAGACTTTCACCTTGGAAATGGTGCTCGAGCCTGTTACCGCGGCTCGGGCAGCCGCGTTCAATGTTTGTCTCACAAACGCCCTTGCGCTCAGGCGGGCACTCCCAATGCCCCTGCAGTGTTTTCCTCGAGGCGACACTAGTTCTCGCAGCCTCCAGTGATTGCCATGTCATGTCCGACGCGTTTCGAGGACCCCGCCTCTTAATCATGGACTGCTTGCAGCAATGAGGAAAGGCTCACCTGTGTTAATAGTTCGTTTTTTATTTCCACAGTGGGCGTGGCTCACATTGTTGGCCACTTATGCATTCTGGTACTTGCAGTTGCATTCAGGTGAGTTACAATGTTTCTCCTATAGTAGGCTTCCTTTTTGCTGTGCATTAAAAGCAATTAAATAACCTGCAGTAGGTCGGCTGGTAGTTCTGTGTGTCTTGTTTTAGCCATGGGACAAAGTTCCTTCAGAGCGGAGATGGTCTCCTCCCCAGACTTTCACCTTGGAAATGGTGCTCGAGCCTGTTACCGCGGCTCGGGCAGCCGCGTTCAATGTTTGTCTCACAAACGCCCTTGCGCTCAGGCGGGCACTCCCAATGCCCCTGCAGTGTTTTCCTCGAGGCGACACTAGTTCTCGCAGCCTCCAGTGATTGCCATGTCATGTCCGACGCGTTTCGAGGACCCCGCCTCTTAATCATGGACTGCTTGCAGCAATGAGGAAAGGCTCACCTGTGTTAATAGTTCGTTTTTTATTTCCACAGTGGGCGTGGCTCACATTGTTGGCCACTTATGCATTCTGGTACTTGCAGTTGCATTCAGGTGAGTTACAATGTTTCTCCTATAGTAGGCTTCCTTTTTGCTGTGCATTAAAAGCAATTAAATAACCTGCAGTAGGTCGGCTGGTAGTTCTGTGTGTCTTGTTTTAGCCATGGGACAAAGTTCCTTCAGAGCGGAGATGGTCTCCTCCCCAGACTTTCACCTTGGAAATGGTGCTCGAGCCTGTTACCGCGGCTCGGGCAGCCGCGTTCAATGTTTGTCTCACAAACGCCCTTGCGCTCAGGCGGGCACTCCCAATGCCCCTGCAGTGTTTTCCTCGAGGCGACACTAGTTCTCGCAGCCTCCAGTGATTGCCATGTCATGTCCGACGCGTTTCGAGGACCCCGCCTCTTAATCATGGACTGCTTGCAGCAATGAGGAAAGGCTCACCTGTGTTAATAGTTCGTTTTTTATTTCCACAGTGGGCGTGGCTCACATTGTTGGCCACTTATGCATTCTGGTACTTGCAGTTGCATTCAGGTGAGTTACAATGTTTCTCCTATAGTAGGCTTCCTTTTTGCTGTGCATTAAAAGCAATTAAATAACCTGCAGTAGGTCGGCTGGTAGTTCTGTGTGTCTTGTTTTAGCCATGGGACAAAGTTCCTTCAGAGCGGAGATGGTCTCCTCCCCAGACTTTCACCTTGGAAATGGTGCTCGAGCCTGTTACCGCGGCTCGGGCAGCCGCGTTCAATGTTTGTCTCACAAACGCCCTTGCGCTCAGGCGGGCACTCCCAATGCCCCTGCAGTGTTTTCCTCGAGGCGACACTAGTTCTCGCAGCCTCCAGTGATTGCCATGTCATGTCCGACGCGTTTCGAGGACCCCGCCTCTTAATCATGGACTGCTTGCAGCAATGAGGAAAGGCTCACCTGTGTTAATAGTTCGTTTTTTATTTCCACAGTGGGCGTGGCTCACATTGTTGGCCACTTATGCATTCTGGTACTTGCAGTTGCATTCAGGTGAGTTACAATGTTTCTCCTATAGTAGGCTTCCTTTTTGCTGTGCATTAAAAGCAATTAAATAACCTGCAGTAGGTCGGCTGGTAGTTCTGTGTGTCTTGTTTTAGCCATGGGACAAAGTTCCTTCAGAGCGGAGATGGTCTCCTCCCCAGACTTTCACCTTGGAAATGGTGCTCGAGCCTGTTACCGCGGCTCGGGCAGCCGCGTTCAATGTTTGTCTCACAAACGCCCTTGCGCTCAGGCGGGCACTCCCAATGCCCCTGCAGTGTTTTCCTCGAGGCGACACTAGTTCTCGCAGCCTCCAGTGATTGCCATGTCATGTCCGACGCGTTTCGAGGACCCCGCCTCTTAATCATGGACTGCTTGCAGCAATGAGGAAAGGCTCACCTGTGTTAATAGTTCGTTTTTTATTTCCACAGTGGGCGTGGCTCACATTGTTGGCCACTTATGCATTCTGGTACTTGCAGTTGCATTCAGGTGAGTTACAATGTTTCTCCTATAGTAGGCTTCCTTTTTGCTGTGCATTAAAAGCAATTAAATAACCTGCAGTAGGTCGGCTGGTAGTTCTGTGTGTCTTGTTTTAGCCATGGGACAAAGTTCCTTCAGAGCGGAGATGGTCTCCTCCCCAGACTTTCACCTTGGAAATGGTGCTCGAGCCTGTTACCGCGGCTCGGGCAGCCGCGTTCAATGTTTGTCTCACAAACGCCCTTGCGCTCAGGCGGGCACTCCCAATGCCCCTGCAGTGTTTTCCTCGAGGCGACACTAGTTCTCGCAGCCTCCAGTGATTGCCATGTCATGTCCGACGCGTTTCGAGGACCCCGCCTCTTAATCATGGACTGCTTGCAGCAATGAGGAAAGGCTCACCTGTGTTAATAGTTCGTTTTTTATTTCCACAGTGGGCGTGGCTCACATTGTTGGCCACTTATGCATTCTGGTACTTGCAGTTGCATTCAGGTGAGTTACAATGTTTCTCCTATAGTAGGCTTCCTTTTTGCTGTGCATTAAAAGCAATTAAATAACCTGCAGTAGGTCGGCTGGTAGTTCTGTGTGTCTTGTTTTAGCCATGGGACAAAGTTCCTTCATATATATATATATTCTCGCTGCACAATCCAATCACAATCCTGTGAGATTAGAAACGGCACTCACAGGGGGGTATAAAGCCAACACTTCTTTATTTGGCTACCAGCACAGACAAGACGCGTTTCGGCGATGAGCCTTCGTCAATTGCAAATGTGAACGCGCCGCCATTGCATTTAAAACACACAGTGCAATCGTCACAATGAGTCATGGCATCAACATGGACAAAGGACTAACTGATGGCTAAAATCGCGCCATCTTGAAAGTACTTTACATATACAGAAAACGAAAAAAAGATATATATCATTTCATTCTCATGTGTAATTCGAAGTCCGGGTGCAGAGAGTACAATTCATTATTTACTTAATTGGCTATATTCATATGCCAAGAAATATACCCACGCATTCAATATAGCCCTGGATGGGCACATTCTCTCACCAATTTATCTTGCCCTCCGATGGGCTCTGTCATGACAATGTCCATTGTGACATGATTACAAAGTACAACTTTAAAAAGCAGTTCATGAAGCAGATATTTGATATAATCAGAAAAAGATATCAAGAGTGAAATAAAGAAAAAAGAAAAGAAAAGAAAAAGAAAAAGGAAAAGAAACGCAAACCAATTCATACAGCATATGTTGATCAAAGATACAGCAAGGTGGAATATCTACAGAGTATTAATATCCCAAGTGGACTGCTAAGTCTTCATGTATATTGAGTCCCAGAGGACTCTTGCTCTGTAAGTCTATGATGTAGCGTGACTCAAGCCGCCGTAGTTTTTGTAAGCGGTCTCCACCACGTGGTAAAGGTGGCACACTATCCAGACAAAAATAGGCCAACAGATCCCTGTTGTGTCCATGAAATTTGTCGAAATGTCTCGCCACAGGGTAGGATTCATCTCTATTGCTGATGGCACGCATGTGCTCCAATATACGTAATTTGACGAGATTGATGGTACTCCCGACGTATTTTAGTCCACAGGGACATATCAGAAAATAGATGACTTAAGGTGTTGTACACGTCAGAAACTTTTTAATACTTTTAGGGATTTTTAGACCTGGAATATCATAGGTAAGGGTCCTTTTACTGATTTTGCAGGCCTTACAACGACCACATGGGAAGAAGCCATTTAGGGGTATTTTATTGGATACACTGGATTTCACCGTAAGATGACTATGAACTAGATCATCTTTCAAAGCTCTCGCTTTTCGGTAAGTAATCAACGGATTGGAAGATAAATCTTCCTTGATGACATTATCCGTTAATAATATGTTCCAATTCTTTTTCAGAATTTTACAGACCTGTTCTGAATTTTCAGAATAGGTCGTAATCAATCTAAAAGTTTTCTGATTCTGTCCCTTCGTTTCTTTAGATTTCAATAATTCCAGTCTAGGTCTTTTACTGACTTTGTTCAGGGCTTGTTTCAGCACTCCCCTTGAATCTGTTCACACACAGTTTAGCTGCTTTATCAAATTCTTCATCGGTGGAGCTATTTCTTTTAAATCTTAAGAGTTCCCCGCATGGAATACTCTTAATGAGTTTCTTGGGGTGATTGCTCGTTGCGTGTAATGTGCAATTACCCGCTATATTGAATGCGTGGGTATATTTCTTGGCATATGAATATAGCCAATTAAGTAAATAATGAATTGTACTCTCTGCACCCGGACTTCGAATTACACATGAGAATGAAATGATATATATTTTTTTTTCGTTTTCTGTATATGTAAAGTACTTTCAAGATGGCGCGATTTTAGCCATCAGTTAGTCCTTTGTCCATGTTGATGCCATGACTCATTGTGACGATTGCACTGTGTGTTTTAAATGCAATGGCGGCGCGTTCACATTTGCAATTGACGAAGGCTCATCGCCGAAACGCGTCTTGTCTGTGCTGGTAGCCAAATAAAGAAGTGTTGGCTTTATACCCCCCTGTGAGTGCCGTTTCTAATTTCACAGGATTGTGATTGGATTGTGCAGCGAGAATCTATTGGGTGGGTACACCCCCACCTGGAAGAGCACCCGCTCGCGAGTGCAGCAGGCTGGTGTATTCCTGGGAGCAACTATTTTACTTTCCAGCTGCACCATCTATTGAGAGAAACGTGATCTTTGAGGACTTGGGATTGCCAGGATTTAAATTACCGGGATTGTTGTTTTTCTGCCTTCACGTTGGGTATCATCTGTGTGTAAAGACAGCCGACGAGTGGAAAACCACGAAGATTCCGGTAAGCGGCAACAAACATTTCTTCCCTACATTTTGACTCAGAAAAGTTATCACGTCTCTCAAATACATAGAGCGAAGGGGCTAGGCACTTACATTTCGAAGGAGCTGCGGCATCCTATATTCCAACCATGTTTTGCGAAACAGAACGTAAAGAAGCCGCGCAAGGCATGTTCAAAAAGAAGCAGAATAATAATGGTTCCAACAAAGCGGGTCCTAGCGAAACGACTTCCACGTTAAACGCAAAGTTAACCTCCCTAGAACGCTTATATGAACGTGAAATTCGTAAGTGGTGGGAGGCCACCTCCTTGCAAAACTACATGGAGGTAAAGCGTGTACCCAGAGGGTTGAGGATTTACACTATACCTGCTTACGAGAACCCGGATCCCCTGTTGCTAGATGCTTGGGCAGAACATATAGCGGACTCCTGTCAAGGAATGCTAGTAATATTGATACGCTTCGCATGGAGTGACCGCGACAAAGCACTAGCTTCCATAAAAGATTTGGAAGAGGAACTGGAGAAGGAACGGGACCAAGAGAGTATAAAAGAAAAGCGAGACCAAATGAAAAAACGATTAAAAGCATATGAACAAAAAATCAAGCAACGAAAAGAAGAAAAATTCGATCGTGATGAAAAAGACTACAGATTGGGCAGAGTTTTAACTTTTTCGAAAAAATACGATAATCCAAGAAAAGAAATTCAGAAAAAACAAACAGGACCACCGCCGACAGTACAAGAAACCTCAGAATCTGAAGTGACACCTGACGAGGATTCCATAGAGGAAGGGATGGGAGCTTCCACTTCTTCCCATTTTTACGCGGAATTCCAAGTCATGAGGAAACAACAGGAAGGCGGCAGAGGAAAACCCCCAGAACAAAGAGCGCCACGAGGAAAACGCGGAGGGGGGGCTGGGGCCAGAAAAGTAGTAAGCTCACCCCCAGTAACCAGGAGCAAAAAGACCTTCAACAAAAGGAATTAAAGGGGATAGAAGATTTATCCATCATTAATCTGACTACGAGAACCTTAACAACGGAGGAAGAAACCATATTAAAACTAGGTCTTTCCTTTTGTCCGCAGAGAAAATTTGAATTTGCACAGACACGTATTGATCTATTCAAGTTTGTGAGAAAGTTAAAACTACATAAATTTTACAAACAGAAACCTACACTAACCAAACCCAATACCAAAAAAGCTCGACAAGAGTGCACAGAAGGCCTTCTATGCAAAGATCTGAGTGGTATTATCACCATGGAAGAATTAAGAGCAGAAAGCATGGGAGAGGAAAGTATTAAAGTGACGAATACACAGATGGTTTCTGCAATGGATGTCCAACTGAAAGGAGGGATCTCCTCTTTCAAACCAGCATCGGTCTTCATGCCCCCAACAATGACGGATGCCATAGATATATTCTCTGAAACAGTGATTAGAGATCTAAGAAAACTAAGACACGATGTTCAGTATCAAAAAAATCAAAAAAATGGAAACACAAACTTTAGTAGACAACAACAGATGGCTTTCAAAAAACTTTGTGATGATTCCTCCTTGATATGCAAACCATCTGATAAAGGAGGGAATATCGTACTCATGACAGTATCACAATATGAAAAGGAAGCTTTTAGACAATTAAATGATACTACATGCTACCTTAAAATCACAAATATGGATTACCAACACAGCATTAGAGACTATCATGACACCATCACCAAATGGTATAATAAAGACACGCTGAACAGTGATGAATTTTTGTTTCTTCGTTGCATGAACCCTATTACACCCACGTTCTACCATCTTCCGAAAGTACATAAAGACAGTACAAATCCTCCTGGACGCCCGATTGTGTCCTCTCTAGGGGGGCTTACAGAACATCTCTCGATGTATGTAGACTCATTTTTGTTTCCTTTTGTTATTGCATTGAAATCGTACTTGAAGGACACTACTCATCTTTTGAATGTACTAAATGAGTTTACATGGAAACCAGGATATTGTATGATGGTGATGGACATCACCAGTTTATACACTAGCATTCTACACACTGATGGTTTACGGGCCATATATAGTTTTCTACAAACAAGAGATGTGGAATACTTTGAGCACAATAAGATGCTCATGGAATTCATAACCTTTGGCCTCAACAATAACATATTTGTGTTTAAAGGACAACTGTACAAACAACAATCAGGTGTAGCCATGGGTTCTTGCTCCTCTCCCAGCTACGCTAATCTGTGCGTGGGCTGGTGGGAGGAACAGGTAGCCTGGAATGACAGTAATGCTATGTGGAATTGTAAAATCAAATCCTGGCATCGTTACATTGACGATCTGTTAATTATCTTTGAAGGGACAGTAGAGGAAGCTACAACATATGTGGGTGTGTTAAATGACAATAACATGAATCTGAGATTTAGCGGTGAAATAAGTGACTCTGTGGTAAACTTTTTAGATCTCACCATATTTGTGGAAAAGGGGCAATTGCACACAAAATTATATCGAAAAGCCACAGCGGGTAATTGCACATTACACGCAACGAGCAATCACCCCAAGAAACTCATTAAGAGTATTCCATACGGGGAACTCTTAAGACTTAAAAGAAATAGCTCCACCGATGAAGAATTTGATAAAGCAGCTAAACTGTGTGTGAACAGATTCAAGGTGAGGGGATATAAAGAGGGAGTGCTGGAACAAGCCCTGAACAAAGTCAGTAAAAGACCTAGACTGGAATTATTGAAATCTAAAGAAACGAAGGGACAGAATAAGAAAACTTTTAGATTGATTACGACCTATTCTGAGAATTCAGAACAGGTCCGTAAAATTCTGAAAAAGAATTGGAACATATTATTAACGGATAATGTCATCAAGGAAGATTTATCTTCCAATCCGTTGATTACTTACCGAAAAGCTAGAGCTTTGAAAGATGATCTAGTTCATAGTCATCTTACGGTGAAATCCAGTGTATCCAATAAAATACCCCTAAATGGCTTCTTCCCATGTGGTTGTTGTAAGGCCTGCAAAATCAGTAAAAGGACCCTTACCTATGATATTCCAGGTCTAAAAATCCCTAAAAGTATTAAAAAGTTTCTGACGTGTACAACACCTTATGTCATCTATTGTCTGATATGTCCCTGTGGACTAAAATACGTCGGGAGTACCATCAATCCCGTCAAATTACGTATATTGGAGCACATGCGTGCCATCAGCAATAGAGATGAATCCTACCCTGTGGCGAGACATTTCGACAAATTTCATGGACACAACAGGGATCTGTTGGCCTATTTTTGTCTGGATAGTGTGCCACCTTTACCACGTGGTGGAGACCGCTTACAAAAACTACGGCGGCTTGAGTCACGCTACATCATAGACTTACAGAGCAAGAGTCCTCTGGGACTCAATATACATGAAGACTTAGCAGTCCACTTGGGATATTAATACTCTGTAGATATTCCACCTTGCTGTATCTTTGATCAACATATGCTGTATGAATTGGTTTGCGTTTCTTTTCCTTTTTCTTTTTCTTTTCTTTTCTTTTTTCTTTATTTCACTCTTGATATCTTTTTCTGAATATATCAAATATCTGCTTCATGAACTGCTTTTTAAAGTTGTACTTTGTAATCATGTCACAATGGACATTGTCATGACAGAGCCCATCGGAGGGCAAGATAAATTGGTGAGAGAATGTGCCCATCCAGGGCTATATTGAATGCGTGGGTATATTTCTTGGCATATGAATATAGCCAATTAAGTAAATAATGAATTGTACTCTCTGCACCCGGACTTCGAATTACACATGAGAATGAAATGATATATATCTTTTTTTCGTTTTCTGTATATGTAAAGTACTTTCAAGATGGCGCGATTTTAGCCATCAGTTAGTCCTTTGTCCATGTTGATGCCATGACTCATTGTGACGATTGCACTGTGTGTTTTAAATGCAATGGCGGCGCGTTCACATTTGCAATTGACGAAGGCTCATCGCCGAAACGCGTCTTGTCTGTGCTGGTAGCCAAATAAAGAAGTGTTGGCTTTATACCCCCCTGTGAGTGCCGTTTCTAATTTCACAGGATTGTGATTGGATTGTGCAGCGAGAATCTATTGGGTGGGTACACCCCCACCTGGAAGAGCACCCGCTCGCGAGTGCAGCAGGCTGGTGTATTCCTGGGAGCAACTATATATATATATATATATATATATATATATATTTATATATTCCTTAACTCTCTTCCACTAACCGCCGCTCCACTTTATCACGGGTGCCTCTTTCCGCACGGTGGAGTGCGTTTTAATATCCACAACACTTGATCCCAATCCTCGGATCATTTCTCAAAAAAGAGCACTCAAGCTGTATTGCGCGCCAGTGTAAACCTGCTTGACATTTTGTAAGCATTAAATAAACTTTATTTAATGCTTACAAAATGTCAAGCAGGTTTACACTGACAAAGGCGGAGACGCCGAAATGCGTTTGTTAAACCCTCCTCTTGAAAAACTGCAAAATGCTATGAATAAATATGGCATGTAAACTGCACAATACAGCTTGAGTGCTCTTTTTTGAGAAATGATCCGAGGATTGGGATCAAGTGTTGTGGATATAGATATATATATATATATATATATATATATATATATATATATATATATATATATATATATATATATATATATATATATAAATACTGGAACACCAAAGGGCCATAACAAGCGTAGATATTAATTACCCATTTGCACGCCATTTCTTGCAGTATTTTGTCCTGGACCATGTTCCAAAAAACATAAGGTGAGGCAATAGAGACAAATGTTTGACAAGATGCTTCAAACAACTATTGGGGTAGTGGTAACTGCAATAGAAAACACAGAGAGGAGATTATTAACTACTCCTGCTGCCCCTCTGTAATAGCAAGTGGGGGACTATTCAGCAATCACAATTAACCCCCTGATTCAAATTCCTTTCTTACATCATCCTTTGCTGAGTTGCCTTGTGCTCAGGTTCCTATAGATGTAGAAATCAGTTTCCATGCTCCTAGTTCCCCCCTCCCTCCATAATCAATGTAGCTACCAAACCGCGCCCCAGAAGTAAGAAAGCTAAATTGCCAAAAAAAATAATTAAAAGGACCATGCCCAAACATGATTTCGTAACAGTCACTGCTGGCCCTCCCCTATCGTCTGTGGGTGCACCGGTCTGGGTTACCTACCTAGATGCCGATTTTCAGGCTCTAATCGAGCAGACTATTGGCACACATATTAAACCCCTGGTATCTAGGATTGATAGATTAGTTTCTACCCTTAATAATATGGGTTTAGGGAAAACACAGTCTATCAGCCCATTGGGGAAGTTTGCTCTTAGTGAGGATGGTTGTATTCTAAAGCCTACTCCCCATGGTGGGACCGCTCTGCCCAAAAATAGTGTTATTGGGAACCAAGGCACACGACTAAATTCGAATACTACAGAGTATGTCCCTGATTCTGTTAGCCTCCCACCCAGAAATAATATTCCTGCTGAAATCCGCCAGGTAACTAGAAATCCTACCCCTATTTCCGGTAAAACAAAATCTACGCCTAGGGATGGAAAAATAGGAAATGAAAACAACAGAATGGTGAGGGGGGCTCCTGATTATCGGAATCCAACTAGCGGAAAGGCACTACTTAAGGGTCCCTCATTGGAGTTGCCGTCCATCGATCTCCCCCCACCTTATGTCGTAGTACTAACGGGGGTACCTCCCCTAAGTCAGGGAAAAAGTGAAGACCATACAGACCTAAAAAATAAATGCATACAATGGCTCAATGCTAACAGGCCTCTATCCCAAATGTTTCAGGGGAAATACTTTCTGTTAGAAGAATAGAATGGATCGGGAGGGGACCCAAAACCATTGCAGGAAACTGCGTAATAATAAACTTTAGGGATACCAGCACCGTAGAATACATCTGTAGTATATCTTACAGCAGGTCCAACACTCAAATCCTTCCCCTCCATTTGTCATACTTCTATCCTACCCCTCACTTGAGGACTGGTCTAAGTAAAAGTGTCCACTACGGTGAGGGCCATAGTAGTCGTCCATATAGAATGCAGCAGGGAATAACAACTTGGGAGGACCCCACTCGTATATTCCTCCACTTTCCTTGTTTCCTCAAAGAAACAGGTTTAGTGTGTTGGAACAGGAGGATTGACACCCTGAGAATGAGAATTCCCTACCAAACACTGCCAGTGGACTAGCCACCTTTGTAATAGCATCGGAGGGAAATGATATAACTACTACCCCCGGAAAAGCAATAGTACCTCAACTCTTGATTGGGGAGGGTAGGAGAGAAAAGGGGGAAATGGTGCATCAGTTGGGAGCTTGTACTCCCATTGTGGCCGTACCTAGCGTGGAAATAAGAGAAGGGAAAATTCAGTTAGGGACCACTACTAGTGATAGCGGCCCCGCCATAGGAATAGGGAAATCACAAGCCAAAGCTGAGGTAGCTGATGGAAGTATAAAAATCCTCTCTTGGAACGTAGCCGTGTTAAAAAATAAATTACTTACGCCTGAGTGGGGTTCCTTTATGGCATTACATGACATCTGCCTGATGCAGGAAACCTGGGCATTGGAGGAGAGTGTTAGCCCAGGTTATGCAACCTTTGACATCCTGGCAACAACTAGGGGTAGAGGAAGACCATCGGGTGGCCTATCGATCTGGGTGGGTACGCACCTGGGCGCCCAGGCAGCCCAAATACCAACTAATTCCCCAGATGTCCAATGTGTGCTATTGACCCCCCCAAAGCATGCCCCAAGTAGCCATAATAAATATCTATTCCAGGCCAGTTAGGAATGGGCAGGAATCAGATACAATCAATGTATTGGATCTCTTCATCCAGGCACTTGACCCCTCAATCGCTATAGTCCTTGGTGGTGATTTTAATTGTCAGTTCAAGCCTCTGGTCAGCCCAGAGTTGGGTGAACAGGATGATGAAGACTTGTTTTGGTGTATCCCTGACCCTAAGATCCCCTCTGTCAGGGCATGGACCCCGTTGGTGCTGCAAATTAAATCATTTTCCCTTGCAACGTCTTTGCGGGCGTGCAATGGGAGGCTGGATCCTATTCGACCGGGGTCAGCCATATTTAATAGGTCAGAACAAACTTCCATCATTGATTATATAATGATGGAAGGAAAACACTGGGATAGATTGATGGAATTTAAGGTCTTGCCGAGGCAAGATAGCAACCATAATGCCCTTGTTTTAACAGTTAAGCCAGGGACCTTCGGGTTGACAAACCCCGATGCTGAACCTAATACAGAGATCTTGACCCTTATGGTAGCCAACAATAGACGTAGGGTTAAATGGCCTCACTTTCAGGCCTCCCCTAGCAGGCTCACCGAAATAAACCAAATTGCTGTGCCTCTGATTACTGAGATGGGTGTTTTGGGCTCCAACGGCCAAGCCGTGGAAACCCATAGGCAGTTGGCTCTCGCACTGGGGGATGTGTTTTGTCCGGTAGGAGGGAAAAAACAGCATAGGGCTAAGACACACCCCTGGTATGATGATACCGGCAGGAAAGCAAAAAAAATCCCCTTTTGGCAATTAAAACTAAAGATAGTGTAGGAATTAGGCTATCTAGATTGCTCTATAAAAAGGCAATTGTTAGGGGAAAGAGGGACTGGGACGAAACGAAGTGGGAGGACCTGAGATCTGCACTCCTTTGTAAGGACGCTAAGTCGTTCTGGGCCACTGTTAGCTCAGGTGTGAATGGGGGAGGGGAGGCCGTTTCCCCGAATATTGCACCCTCAGTGTGGGAGGCACACTTCGGAGCGCTATACGCAAACTTGGAGCGAGGCGATGCCCCTCGCCGAGGTTTTAAACCCTCCCAGAAGTATAGTACGACAGGGATGATGGATTTGTCCCTGGCAGGAGCTATGGTCCCCTCGCCGTCCTCCGTCCCAGACGCCCGCCATGAGTATCGACTGGTGGGGGTCTCGGGCGCGGGGCCGCGGTTGGATCACCAGGACGCTCAGGATGTGTATCACTCTGTAACGCCAGAGACCATCACCCTGAAGGAGGTAGAATCTGCTATAGCAAGGCTGCTCCCCAATAAAGCCCCTGGCCTTGATAAATTGCCTGGGGACTTATTTCGTTCTCAACCTAAAATATGGGCACCATACCTGGTTATCCTGTTTAATGCGGTCCTTATGGGGTCTGATCCACCAGACACCTGGTTGGGAGCCGAGATCGTCCACATTTACAAGAAGGGTTGTCCGCTAACCGGATGTATGACATTACAACGCATGTTTTTACATCGCATGCCTTTACAACGCAAGTATTACAACGCAGTCCATTACAGCGCATAGTGCTTTGGGGTGCTGGATAGTGAATAGTTTAATTTACTATTCCAACTCCAGTCCCCGTGGACACTAGGGAAGGTTATTGGATAGTAAATTAACCTATTCCCTATCCTATAGCGCCCCCCAGAGCAATGCGTTGTAATAGTTTGCGTTGTAATGGTTGCGTTGTAAAGGCTCTGCGATGTAAAAGTTGCGTTGTAAAGGTTGTTTACCCCGCTAACCCCATCAAACTATAGGCCCATTAGCCTTATAGACACAACACAAAAACTAATGGGTAGGATCTTACTGGACAGGATCCAAGGGTGGATGGAGGAATATGAAATACTGACTACACTTCAGGCCGGGTTTAGATCAGGCATCCCAACCCTGGATCAAATATTTCGGCTCCAGGTCCTATTCGGAAAACTGCAAGAGTGGAGGGTGGCAGCCTCTACCTTGTCTTTGTGGACCTGCGTGCCGCTTTTGATCTTGTCCCCAGGGAAAAATTGTGGAAAGTACTGGCAGATCTGGGTCTCCCGCCCTATCTATTGAACATCCTGACTAGATTGCATGTTGGCAATTATGCTCAAGTTAGGTGTGGGAGACATGGGGATCTTTCAGCTCGATTTCCTGTCTCCAGGGGTGTGCGACAGGGGTGTGTCCTGGCTCCTACGCTATTTAGCCTCTACATCAATGGCCTTGTGGATGTCCTGAATGGTGTAGAAGACAACGACGCTCCTTGGCTGGCTACTGGACGGGTGCCCGCTCTGATGTTTGTGGATGACACTTTGCTGCTATCCAAAACATCATCGGGCATCCAGCGCATTTTGGACGGGTTTGTAACATTCTGTGCCTCGCGGGGATTGGAGGTTAACTTGGATAAAACCAAGTTTATGATCTTCAATCCCCCGAGGCAGACCCGCCCAAATCCCGTCCTGAACAGTATTCCCCTGGAACGGGTCAAAACTTTTGTCTATCTTGGTATTACCTTGACGGAAGATTTTGGCTGGGGCCACCAAATCACTAAATCTACTCTTAGACTATCCCAAATAGTAGGGGGTATTAGCAAGCTCTATAGAACATCAGATTTTAAACCGGCTGCTCCAGTTCTCGAAATCTATGGACTTCAGGCCAGGACAGCAGCAATGTATGGCGCTAAACTCTGGGACATAAGAATACATCCAGCCTCCTGAGGGTTGAACAGTCCTTTATGAGGAATCTGGTGGGCTTACCACAGAGCACACCACTTACCCCCTTGTGATTGGATCTGGGGCTGGAGTTCATAGAGGAATTGGTAGCTGCCCGACCCTTGCTCTACTGGAAGAGGTTCTGGTCAGCACCGGAACTGGCCCCTTATAGGGCTGAATTTTTGGAGGTCTGGGGACAAATAAAAAATAAACATATTCCTTGGCTATCCCACATCAAGGCCCTCACCACCCCGGTAGGCTTGCCCCAGCTATGGGAGACCCCCGAGTCGAGCTGCCCAAGGATACCTAGGACACAGCTGCTAACCCTGGTGAGGCGACAAAATTTACAGCTGTTTCTCGTTTTTTAATGGTATGTGGCGCCGAAGGAAAGGCTTTGTTTAATGTCAATGTTAATAAATTTTTCTAAATCTTATGCGACTTGCCACGTGATAACTTCCCTGTTTAATCTATTTTTACGACTAATATTAGTTGCTCATATTTATTGTTTTAATTACTGTGCCTTGTATGTATTTTATCTGCACTTTTATGGTCTTTGACCGAAATAAAGTTATCATTGGATGACGATAAATGTATGTACTTTATTTGCAGTTTCATTTCATTTACTTTACATTTTTAAGGACAACATATCTGAAACAAATCAATTACATGTTTATTAACCCTATATAGGAGGCAGTTATTGGGAAGTGAGTAGAAATATGCCACAGGCTCAGGTATTTGAAATACAGGTGCGGCAGTGCACAGCTCTGCCCCTTCCATTCTGTCATTATTGCCCGTCCGGCCAACACTCAATACCCCTATTGTGTGACTGTCTGGGAGGAATACACAAAGGTTAGCTGCCAACTATACCTAGTGATGTGACCGAGGACAAAGGCTGCGGGCACCAAATGGTTAGAACAAGAAAATACAGTTTTTCTAAAAGTAGCATTTTCAGGATTATGACTTAAAATCTGACTTTACCATGAGAGAGGATTTTTCATTACAATTCCTTATACACCAAACAAAACATTTCTACCTTCTCTCACACAAAAGTTAGCACTTATTAAATGTACTAAGGTTACCACATCTTATCCTATGTGGCAGGCAGGACTCACAATGGTGAAAAATGAATTTGTGAGTTTTTCGCTACGATGACAAGTAAAACGTACAAGCGCTGTTTTAAGTACAATGTATTCTCCTCTATGGGCTGTTTAGGGCTTACCTTAGGGGCAACTTATATGTATTAAAAAGGGTGTTTAGACCTGGCGAGGAGTTTATTTTAAATAACAGTAAGAAGCTACACTGTGCTGCTGGCCCAATCGCACAGCTTTAAGGAGTCAATACACAACTTCTTTCATTTTCAACAAGTTTATTCAATATTTTTTCCAATTTATCTAACTTCACTTTCTTGATCAAGATAACACTGTCCAAAAGCCCATATTACTTCACATGAGGCGGTAGTGACCATCCAGGCCTCTTATCACATCACGAAGAGACTTTAATTCATGTATGCAGCTAAAAACTTATTCCCAATGCATTTCCGGCTAATTTTGTGTCCTTCGTCAGGGAGAGCTGTTTAAATATGAAAATAACATAAAACCCATGTTAATCTGCTATCTTTGAACACTATACTGATTTTACTTAAATACATTCAACAATGATACAAACAATATATGAAACATGACACTGCCCAATTGCCCCTAAATAATTACAAAAATTAAAATTCTATCAGTGTATAAGTAATATTCTGTCCATTGCACGAGTTTACCACAAGAGGAGACCTCCCCCACTCCATCCTCGATGCTTAACCTGCCATTCTACCCGCATTGCTAAATAAAAACTCAGTTTGCCGATGTTCTCTACATGAACCTTATTCTGAAATTAACCCTGACCCCGACTGTGAACTGAAAATCATTCCAAATTGACATTGTGACGTCTTTCAAATTCGTTGCTGGTTAAAAGAAGGTTACCTGCTTATAATTCAAGTGTCATTCTGGCTACACTCTGCTCTCCTTTTCTAGGTCTTGCACCTAGCGTTGCAGTGCGCAGCACGGCTCGTGCAGCGCGAGACCTCTTGTAAGTGGGTTTGAAAGCTGACCACACGCTCGTGCGTGTGATCAGGCTTTCACCGGCAGGCCTTGGCTTTCGCATGTTTTTAAAAAAAAAAAAAGGCATGCGATTGGGCAAAGGCGGGCGCATGTCCCGCCTTTGCAATGCCCATTCCCGTCCGTGACTAGCACGCGCAGCAGCGCACATTCGCATCGCTGCCGCGCTCCCTTCCCCCGCTCCTCTGTGGTGCGCGCGCACCACTACTTTCGATTCCCGGCCCTGCTCCTCTGTGGTACGCGCACACCACTGGTTTGTTTTGCTTGTTAACTGTAGTATGTTTTGCTAAATATAGTTAACGTTTTGCAAGTGAAAATTTCATTGAAAAGCTTGTGGCATAAAATGCAATGCCATCAGAATTAATGCTCTTGTACACAAATAGTTTGGATATTATGTAGCTCTACAGACCACAGTTCCCCCATTTCTCAGTGCTGTATATAGCAATGCAATATATTGGTAATCGACCTAATTTACTGCTGCTCAATTTACAGACCTCAGGTGGTCGATTGGTTGTGTTGTTTTCGTCAGGCTTCACAGTTGTGCTCTGATGATTACCACACGTTTCAGCAGCGAGCGTTCAAGTGTATGAGCCATTCTTCCAAAAGCAGTGGGGTATCCGATAGTCACGAGAGTGCTGATAATAGACCATGCTGGCTATAAGGCAGGGTGCTGCTTTCTTCGAGGGATTACAGTTCAATGCGTGCACACTATGCTTGTTGTTTGAGCCAGTATTGCGTGACACGGCGGCACCTTGTGATTTCGGAGGACTGGTTATAATTGGGCTTAGCCCTGCAAACTAGGAGGTTTGAGCCAGAACACCACTCTGTGACCTTTTCGCCAGCGAGCGAGAAGTCCCTGCCTCCCTCCCCTGTTGGTACCAGACAGCGCTACATCTCCTTGTACATTTAAGGTGCGCGGGTGTCCGGTTCAAAACCCCTGCTTGGGGAGGGGGGCACTCTTCAAATGCCAGGCCCCTTGTGTACCCTTCATTGCACCCCTTGCCGCCTTCGGTCACTTAAATGTCACCCTGCCAGCCAAATGTCCATCCAGTGTGATGTGCTCCACAAACAAAGGGCAGTGAAGCCTTTAACGTCAATCATGTGCGGCGATAAGGTAGATTAATTTGTTTTATTTTTGTCGTTTTTATATAGCAACAACTTGGTTCCAGGGCTTAGGAGTCCTTTACATGAGCACCACATTGCATTACTCAAGGTCATTTTGATTTTTGGCACTGGCAGATTAAGCGATTTATGCAGAATCCGAGGTGGGTGAGCTGACACCGGGACCTGTTTCCTCCGTTTCAAAAGAACACCCTCCCCCACACACACACAATTATTTATTTTATTTTAGTCATTTGCATTTTGATTTCCTGGTAACATTTCTCACTTTACCTTGCTCGCCACCTCTTCAGCTGGCGTGTTTACCTGTGCTAGGCATCTGGGCTACCTTAGATATTTCTGGTGTCCTCCTCGGGGGCCCGCAGTCGCGGCCCAACCGGTCCACACCTTGACGGAAACGCCCGGTGTTGTATTCAGACTTCAGTGAACACCACCTGTGAATGTAGCCCAGTTCACTGTCATCAGGCGGGAAGCAGATATTCGAGCTCTGCTTTCCACCATGTACTGCCTTTGTAGTCGGTCTGGCTTAAGGGCGTAGCAGTGTGCCTGACACATTGTTAGCATTAAAAAACAAGCATTTGCAATGCAATAGGTCTCGCATTACTGAAAGTTTGAGCTATTGGTGTTGCAAGTAATAAAGCAACGCCACTAGCTCAAACTTTCGGTAACGCGAGACCTATTGCATTGCAAATGCTTGTTGATGTTTGCCATCTGACCCAAACTTCTCCTAAGTGCACAATTTAAACATTGCCTCAATGCTGATTCAACCAATGGCGGTGGTTCAGGCGGAAGTAATTTTATCTGACTGAACCAACGACATTTGTTGAATCAGCATCGAGACAATGTTTAAATTGTGCACTTAGGAGAAGTTTGGGTTATATGGCGGACATCAAAAAAGGAGAGCACCGACACTTCAATTATGAGAAGGTAACCTTCTTTTAACCAGCAACGAATTTGAAAGACGTCACAATGTCAATTTGGAATGGACAGAATATTACGTATCGTTTGTATCATTTTTTAATGTATTTAAGTAAAATCAGTATAGTGTTCAAAGACAGCAGATTAACATGGGTTTTATGTTATTTTCATAATGAAACAGCTTACCCTGATGAAGGGCACAAAAATATCCAGAAATGCGTTGGGGAAAGTTTTTAGCGGCATACTTGAATTAAAGTCTCTTCGTGATGTGGTAAGAGGCCTGGATGGGCACTACCGCCTCATATGAAGCAATATGGGTTTTTGGACAGTGTTATCGTGATCAAGAAAATGAAGTTGGATAAATTGGAAAAAATATTGAATAAACTTGTTGAAAACTAACAAAGTCGTGTATTGATTCTTTAAAGCTGTGCGACTGGGCAAGCTGCACAGTGTAGCTGGTTACTGTTATTTGTATCTAAACACGTGCAACGAGGCGAGGCACATTCAACCCAGTCTGCACGCTAATGGGAACAATTTGAGAAACAACAACATAACGGACAAATAATTGTGTGCAACGTCGACTTATTTGTGCATTTACAAGGAGTTTATTTTGCCAGGTCGAATTGGTAGTTTAGAACTGCACTAAAGGCTGCAATGGCAGGCCTGTGACTTGTTTTCAGGGTCAACTTAAGTGGGTGGCACAATAAGGGCTGGAGGTGCACCAGTAGCATTAAATTTACCGGCCCTGGGTACCGGGTATACCACTTTACTAGGAACATATAAGTAAAATAAATACACCAATCAGGTATAAGCCCATTTTACCATGTTCTAGGTAGTGAGCACAAGCACTTTAGCACTTGATAGGAGTTGTAAAGTGTGCAGACTCCTAAGGCCAACAAAATAAAATTCAACAAAACAGGATGTCCCTAAGATCAACACTAACACCACCCTAACACTTACAGGTCTCACAGTGCCCATACTTCTGAACATATCCAATATCTCCATTGATTTGCGGTCCTCATTCTGTGCTCTTACCCACAAATCTGCTCCATCCTGTAAACAATAGCCTAACCATGAACCTGTCGGTGAACTCCTCTTTATCTCTTATCTAATCACAAATGCTAATGTGCCAGCCACATCTCTGCCCATGATGTATTGATGTATACTTCCCATGGCCCCATGCCCAAACAACAAATACCTCACCTGCAGTGACTGAAAGACAGGGAGCAGTACTTGTGTGCCAGTGGAAGACGTTGTAAAATTCGTTCTATATCCATCTTAAACTTTCATAAAATGGTCTTGCCAAGGGACCCTAACACTAGCTCATTCAGCTGAGAAGCACTACCCAAGCAAGGCATGCACCTAGAGTGGTATTAATTTAAAACCTTCACTATGTATGCCTTTCAGGATGTCCATAACATTTCTAAAAGAGGTGCTACCCAGGGCTTGGTGTTTAGTACTGTCAAAACTGGGTGCTACAAAGGTCTTTCAAGTTTCTTTCTTGATTGCCCATGTAATGACGACGCCATCAGTAGCCACTGTGGCACCATGCACTTAATATGCATGTGAAAGGTGTCAAGTGCCTCCTTATGAGGGTCCCTGTAAGAATGAAAAAGCCACAAAGGCCAGAACAAAACTTGTTGGCAATAAATAATGATGAATGTTACAGGAGTTAATAATCAAGGTATCAATACCACCTTTAATCAGGGTTGAAAAACAACCGAGGATAAATCTTCAAGAATAAGACGTCCAGAAGGAAATCCTGTTGAAGGAGAACAGAGCTTGAGGCAAGAGGCATTACAAAGGCAAGCATTTCAGACTGGATTATATTTAAGGCTAGCTATGTCCACTTTTCAAGGATTTAGTGTATTTTAGGAATGAGAAGAACCACCCCAACCTCTCCTCCAAGCTTCCATACTTAGACTTCTGCACCATCATGTGCTCCGCACGTGCCACTAGATGCCCAACTGAGTGACCACAGCTATGGAAACACCAACACTAATAGAGCTGTACCTTCTAAGAATCCCTCTTCGCAAACTGAGTGAGAAGACTAGAAACCTGCTGCCTTCTCTTCACTCGACGCAGAGTTCAGTATCCGAAACAAGGGAGTAAGTCTTGAATGTGCACTGGTAAGCCTGTGAGCATTCAGAAATATCTGGAGGCAAAAGTAGATGCAGAAGTTGAGCATGTGCCAGAAGATCCAAACTGCATATCTTTAATCAGAAATCTGATTCTGTAGTTGTGTCAGGGGTCGATCGTTCTGGTCACTAGACAGCTTCTGCTAAAGTCTTGTATGTTAAGTGGCAATCAAGCATTGCATTCATGAATAATTCCACCCACCATTCCTGCACAGCTAGAAATGTAAGTGTTGAATAACCAAGAGATTCATTAGTGCAGCTGTACAGTGAATAAATGCCAGGGCTCTCTAAAGCTTTGACCACTTGTTTGCTTGTTTTCTGACTGTCAGCTCCCAAATCTATACCAATTTGTGCATTTGTAAATAAAGTGAACCAATAGGTCTGCAGCTATGTATCTGATGTAATAAAGCAAATGTATAGCTCTCCATTGTTACAAATATCTCTGGATCTGGAGTCTGATGTATAGAGAGCACAATAAATCATTGGCACGTTTCCAATGAGGTAAAGAGTATAAGTGTGTAGCATTTGCACATGTCCTTAAGTTAAGGCTAAAATCACACCTAGATCTTTTTCCCGTTTCGAAAAAACCCTAAAAATGATTCGCTACATCTGACATGTTCTCATGTTTCATTCCACAAGTCGAGAATCTTCCCAGCAAAGGAGACTCTCTAGATCCGGTTGGAATCCAAAAGATGCTTCTCAGGGATGTGGCCGTCTCTCTCTGTTCCTCATGTGTGCATTTTCGGGTAGTGGTTGGGTTGTTCGGACTTTGAGCCGGATGTGGCAGTGTCCGGGTTTCATTATTGGGTCGGATGAGCTGCTCTTGAGGCTAAGTCGAACGACCTCCGGAACTTCCTGAGGAACATCTTTTGAGGAAGCCTCCTATAACCCCCCCCCCCCCCCCCACCACCACACCCACATAAACAAAACATATGACAGGAACAAACAAAAAGAGCAATTAACACGCATTGAGCGATTGCTGATGAATCCTTTAGGGGCTCCTGCAGAAAACCATTTAAAAATGTAACCCTCTGGTTCTGCCCCTTTCAGTCCTGAGAGTTCATGTTTGGATTTGCTTAGGAGAAATTCAAATGGCCACCTTTGTATTTTTCACTTTTAGTGTTGTTTTGGTCAGGTGTGCAGACCAAAGTGCACAAGGACCCTCCTTATATTTTTTATGTTTTTGCAAGGAAAGTCAAAAGAGAGCTTTAAATCCCTTAGCTGACACTTCTAATCCTGCCCATTTGCTCCCTCTGGTTTGACTTTCAGGCCTCTGTATTAGCTATTGACTACTTTTCTTACTAAAAATCTACTGTGTAGAATGTCAAAAGGCAACGGTTTCCAACATTGGGGAGTGCAGTGGGGAACAGATATACACTAACCTAGAAATGGCGTTATTACTACCATATCCTAGTGTATTTGTCAGAGCCTCAAGATCTGGGAGCTAATCTCTTGTTGGCAGATGCAAACATCGTTGCACGGCAAGCAAACCAATGTATCTTCTATTGCTTCACAATGTAAATATGTGTAATGCAAAAAACTAGTAACTCCTTGTTAATTATGCTTTCTAGTTTTGTCCCAGTCACATGTTGTTGTCCTCGCTTCCACAGTGCATTGTAGTTTTTAGGTCTCGTGACCTATCAATGCGCATGCGCATTGAGAGAAGCGAGACTATAGGGCTTTAAACAAAGTTTAACTAACTGTGGCGATTTGGTGCTGTGCCCGTGCGCTTTTAGGTCAATGCGCAAGCGCATTGACCTAAAATGCGCGTGCACATCACCAAATCGCCGTCTGTTCCCTCAGCCGCACTCCTCCCACACCTATGAAGTGAAGCTTAGCTTCACTTCAAAGGCCCCTGCTGCTTTCACACCCTCTCCCCGATCCGCCCCCTCCCTTGCCCGCCGTGTCGCATTTCTCCTCCCCCCCTTCTCTGTCTTCCCTCCGTCACTCTGCCCCCTCCCCTGCCTGCATTTTACAAACTTCCTGGAGGAGGGAGAGAAACATTTGCTGCTTTAGGCTTAAATTTTGGATTTGATGGGAAGGTTTGTGTTCGGGAAGATGGCTAGAGGGAATCACAGCCACACACCTTTTAAGTGTGATCTTCCTTGTGCCTACTGCCAGGAATATAAACTTTAACCAGAGCCTTTGGCATGCGTGGCTTCTTTTGTTCCAGGCCGCATTTTCTTGAATATTATGCTGCTGTAATTTTCTTTTTTGGTTGAGTTCTGCTTTTTTTTTTTTAAATAATTCAAGCCAGCATCCTTTTCAGGAGACTTTGTCATAATCGACCTCTGAATTGTTTTGACCTCTGATTTGTTAAGGCAGATAGCTGAAATATAATTTTGCTACTGCTATCAGTTGGCTAAATACTCAGACGAAAAAGTTTGACTTCACCTTTTAAAGAATAACATTGAAACAGTCATTGTCATAACTTGAATACCTCCCACCTCATCAGTTGTGATAAGCATCAACAGTTTGAACAACTGCCCCTTCAAGTTAGAACTTTTAAAACGTTGTAATTCAAGACCCACATCAAACTGACAGTAGTCTTCTGACTTTGGGGCCTGCCTGCCTTGGACGTGCTTTGCGATATCTAGGTGTGTACAAGGCTTTGGCATGAAGATTTGACATTTTGTACATTGGTTACCTGAAAAACACTTTGTTAGGGGAGCATGGGAGCCCGAGCAATGCGTGTTTTAGTTTGTGGCGTTCGTAGCATGCTGTGCTTGTTTTGCATCCCACAGATGCTGCCTACAAATAGATTTCAATCTGTCCTTCTCTGCTTGTTAGCCCTTCATTAGCCTGCCCTTGTTTCTTTACTAAAGTGTCGATTTTCACTCCAAAACAGCACACTATCACATACTTCCGGTCTGCTTTTGGCCACCCAAAACCACGATTTAAAATGGAACACTTTAGCCTTTTGTACGGTTAGGAAATATTTAGTAGGTTAACTTAAGGGCCTTTACACATTGTTTATGTTTCTTTTTTTGTTTTAGTGTTTTAGTGTTTTGCTTAGTGACATTTAGAATGTACACAAAGCACTGTAAAAAGGATTCAGCCCCCTCCCGCTTTCCACTCGCCCAAAAATTATTATCATTACACTTTACTTAACCGGCTTTAAGTGAAAGCGGGTCTAAGCGGGGTCTATGTTTGATGTTTATTATTGGTTTCGAACTGTTATTTGTTCCCCGGCATTTTGTTTGTATAACAACATTGTAGCGTGAGGGTTTGACGCAGTAAAAATGTTTCCTGCTACAGACTTGTTCAGTTTTAATGCTTCATGTTGTTCCTGGCAGTGTTGCCCTGCACATGTCTGATGAGTTCCTTGGTGACGTGTGTCTGTCGCCCACTCAAGTTAACAGGCAGGCGCTAGACTTTATTTATTTAGCACGTGCTGTAGAGTACAAACTACACCCACGGGTATATTTTCCCTGAAACCGCACTCTCTAAGAGCAGATCCACCCCTCACTTTCTGTAACTCGAGGAAAGAAGTCTGGTTTTAACGCTTTTATACATTGTAATAATCTTGGTTCAGCTAGAATGTTTGCTGTATCCACTGAAAAGGCCTTCTCTCCCGTGCTGAGCACTTACATTTGGTAACCTCCCACTAAACCTGAGCTTAGAAATTGGTGGGGTTAGTGCCAGGTTAAGTGATGGGAGAGAGGGGGTTTTCTTTAGCCGTTTTAAGACTTTGTGGGAACAGACAGAGATTTGTTATTGATTTTCAAAGCACGTGATCTGGCATATAAAACTGCAGTGCCATGTGCAGTTTGCACGTCTGTTCTCGTGACCAAGCAGCGTAGGGTGCGATGCCTCTTCAGAAGTATGCTGTAAGATGCAGTGCCTGCGCCCAACACCTTCCTTGAATACGTCACCGGCGCGCCTCACGTATGAGTGGCCCACGACCCACACCATCCTCTCCCCAGTCGGTGATCTCTGACCGCTGGTCTCTCGATGTAGGGTCGACCTCCAATTCCGCCCTGCATGGCAGGCCCGCGAAACTGCAAAGTAAACAAAAGACAGAAAACGTGAGTACATGTCAATTGATCACTTACAACATGTGCAATCGCACATACCTCTTAAAGCAATTCGAGGACCAACGGCCCAACTGTTTCACTTCCTCGGCACTCTGACCCCTGGCTGTAGCCTCAGTAGCAGCCCCTATCCTAAAGGAGTGGGTCCCAAAATCGCACGGGTCCATGCCCGCGTCAGCGATTGCCAGTGCCAGCACCCTCTGAAACTGAAATCTCGTCAGTGGGGTGCCATCCTTGTGTCGGAGCAAGCTCCCCCCCCAGGCGGCCACTCTTAGCGCCAAATAGTCTTCCACACACTTCAACGGACAGACGGGGGACCCATGCTTGCGCTGTACGACAACACTATCTCCCATAGCCCCCTGGTCGGTCTTGGACCTGGCTATCATGATTATCATCGAATCACCCCTTATCTGGATGTGATCCCTGCAGAAACCTCCCTCCATCTCTCTCTTGTTCCTTGCGACAAGCTCGCTCACCCTCATTGCCCCATGGAATGCCAATGTGAACGCTGCCCGGAACAGAACTGCTTCATAATGGGAGGAACACGTCTCATCCAGCTTTGCTAAAAGCAGAGACAGTCTGTCTAAGCCAATCGGGTGCCTCGTATCTCTTTTGCAACCCTCAAGGCGCTGCCAGCCGCGAAGGGCTTTCTTCACCAAAAAAGAACCTGTAGGATCTTTTATGCCGTGTACCTGGGCCATGAAGGAAATGGCCGCCCTATGCCTACCGGCCGTTGCTGCTGATCGGCCCTCTCTGTGTAGTGCAACCAGGTACCCCAGGAAGTATTCCTCCTGACCCCAATTCTGACTCCCTGCAGGACCCAAATATGTGCAATAGGAACGAAACGCTCCTTCGTATGCTTTCCTCGTCCTGGGGGCTAGACTCGCTGCCACGAGGTCTTGTAATCCGAGGCACCGATCAGCCACATTGCTTCCTGGAATGGTGCTGCCTCTAAGTCTGCTGTGGGCAGATAACGCCTGAATGCCTGTATATGTGAACGAGAGAGTGCATCAGCCGCATGGTTCAGTACACCTGGCACATGTTTTGCCCTGAACAGTACATTCAACCTCATGCACAGCAGCACAATCTCTTTCAACAATCTCAAAATCATTTTGCAGCGTGCTGCCTGTTGGTTAATGCAATCTACGACAGTCATATTGTCGGACCAAAACACCACTGAGCGGTCCCTGAAATCATCTGCCCATGTCGTCAGAGCCACCCAAATGGGGAATAACTCCAGGAACCCAATGTTACCTGTGATGCCGTCAGAGTGCCACCATGTTGGCCATGTTTGTGCCGACCATCGATCACCTAAGATGGCGCCAAAACCCACACTCCCCGCCGAGTCGGTCCATAGACCTAATTCCACTGAAGACTCTGGCGGGGAACTCCAGACGACTCGACCATTGAAGTCTGCCAGAAATGCCAACCAAATACGCATATCCTGGCGAACCTCTCCAGACAGTCTCGTACGGTGGTGAGCCTCTTTGAGACCACCCATAGCTTGCGCGATAGAGCGCGAAAACGGGCGTGCCATAGGAATCACCCTCGGGGCAAAATTAAGCTGACCCACTGTTCGTTGTAACTGGTGCAGGGTCACTTTCTCCCCACTCAGGCATTGCATCAAGGAAGCCCGGAACCTCGTCACTTTGTCTACTGGCAGTCGGAAACACCCCTCCACAGAATCGAGCTCAATACCCAGAAACTCCAGTGAAGTAGATGGGCCAACCGTCTTACCTGGTGCCAATGGGACACCGAATTCTTTCATGAGGATGCAGAAATCATACAGCGCCTGTGCGCAATTCATATCATCGGCTGCCCCCAAAAACAGGAAATCATCCAAATAATGCATAACATGTCTATGCCCTGTGGCCACTGTAAAAGCCCATTCCAAAAAACAGCTAAACATCTCAAAATATGCACATGAAATGGAACAACCCATGGGCATGCATTTATCCATGTAATACTTTCCCTGAAATGCAAAACCTAGCAGGCGCTGATCCTGCGGGTGCACCGGAAGCAACCGGAATGCTGATTCGATATCACATTTCGCCATCAGCGCCCCGGGGCCTAGGTGGTTCAAAATGGCTACGGCATCGTCGAACGATGCGTATCGTACCGAACAAACTTCTGGGTCTATGGCCTCATTCACCGAGGAACCCCTGGGAGCAGAAAGGTTATGTATGAGTCTAAACTCCCCCGGATCTTTCTTCGGGACCACCCCTAACGGGGAACATATGAAATCGGCCACCGGCGGGCAGGGAAAGGGGCCAGCCACTCGTCCTAAACTGACTTCTTTAGCTATTTTCCTCTCTGCCACGCCTGGGTTGTGCCGTACCGATAACCGATTTCTACAAAAGGAGTTCCCCCGAACTTCCCCCACTGGTATGTGGAAGCCATGTAAGAATCCCTTCCTCAACATCCCAGCGGACACATGATCAGGGTATTTGTTTAACCACGGAATCATAACCATTAGATCAACGGGTGTAGGCATACGGTCACAAAGGTCCACCTTACTCCTGCTTAGGTCCTCCTTTTCCACCCGCCCCGACATTCTTTGATCTACAAGTACTTTCCGGGTGCGAGGAATTCCCACACCCGGCACAAACATGCTTAAACTTGCATGTCCCCTGCGGTCTGTTACAATTGCCTCGATTGAAGCCCCAACAGACCCCTCCTTGTCCGCCCTTCCCGCCAACTCTAGGCTGATAGCCCCCACCTGTGCCTGCTCGAAAGGGCACCCCGGGCTTTTGGCGGACAACTCCTGACCCGCTCCCGCCTGGCGAGGACGTACCTGTCACCCCTGGCAGGAGTTGCTTGTGCCATGACACCGAATCCAAACAATCCCAGGACAGAGAAGAATCAAATTCTTTTGCTTTTCGGAACTTCATGTCATAGCCCTTCCATTCCTCCCCCTCATACATTGAATAAAAATCCATAATGCGATTCTGATAGCAAACCAACTCAGTCATAACATCAGGTTTACGTTCCACCAAAACTGCAGTAAATATAGAGAAGGCCTTCACCCAGTTCGTCACTGTCTCTTCCACCCTGAACTCTGCCATTTTGGCGCGCCATACACTAGGGTGCCACAAATCTTTCTGCGTTTTAGCATATTCCATCTCACGATGGTCTGTTAACAATGAAAACATGTTGACATACTTGTCTCCCCATATCAACTCCTTTGTGGCCAAGGGAACGTGCTGTGCAACCTTTTCCCGCCTTGAGGGTATCGAGCCCTCCCCCACCATTGGCAATGCGAGCTTACCCGGATCGGCTATTGTTGCCGCCGCCTTCTCTTGACCAGCTGCTGGTACTCCTGGCGCCACCTGTGGGGGAACAAGAGGAACACTCGCCCTTGCGACATCTCTCGATTGCCGCAACTGCTTTATTAACACTCTGGCCTCTGCGGCCGGATCACCCGGGGTCGCTGTGCCCCCCACCTTTGTCTTAAACCATGCCGTCAACTGTGCGGCCAATTCTGGGGGCATTTCATCATCCTCGGTCGAGGTGATCACCACTGGGATAGGCTGGCCTAAAACTGGTTCCGGAACCGGGATACCAGCCGGTACTAGGGGGGCGATGGGTGGCACCTCCGGTGCCGGGACCCCCCCCCGAGACTGCCCTCTCTTTGACCCGCTTCCCTCTCAACGCGGGAACCACTCCCGGCAAGGCTGGGCCTATTACCTTTTTCGGCTGACCTGGGTCGTTCATTGCCGCCAATTGCTTCTTTACCTCCGCCAAACCTCTACCGAGCGATTGGACTTGACCGAGCTTTCGGTCCATACAGGCCATCCGGTTCGACAATAGGCGTAACATCTTCTCCGTCTCTGAACCCTTTCCTGCTTGCTTGCTAGGCATGGTTTCGAGTCCTCCGCCTTTGGTCGATCCACGAGGTCCTGAAATCAAGTGTCGAAACTGAAAGATAAAAAACAAGATTACCACGTTCAAAATTGCTGCTTGTTCCGTCGAGGGCTCACGAGCAACGAGTGGGTGCAGCCTTCCGATCCGAGGAACAAGAGGACGATCTTCGGGGTTCCCGCTCCTTTATCCTTCTGCGGGAGGGCGTGTACCCATCACCGATACGCCTACTGGGCGTGGACTTCCTTCAAGGTGTCTAGGACAACCCCTCTCGGGCGGGGGGAAGGCGCGCCCCGGCTACGCCGCTTTGGGCATACCAGCCGGGACACGCCCACCCCCGCCCAAAATGGCTTCCCGGGAGGTTCGGGCCCCCATCCATACGTTCGGGGGGACCTAGCGGTCGCCCCTTTCCAATAGCATTTATTCACGGATATTGATGTAAGTACTTAATATGAAGTAAATGAATGTTTATATTGAACATTTAATCAACTTAATTTAAACATTTTAATTTTATGAATACGGTTAATATTACCATATTAGCCATTATTTAAAAAAATAGCAGATTTTATTAACAAAATTCTCTCAATAATCCAATGTAAATATAAATGTAATTTTTATACAAACGTTATTAATATCTCATGTGGCAGTAATTATTTCCGAAAATTCAGATAACTTATTTTAAGCAAAGATAATTTTTTTTTTTTTTCAAACAGTTCTCCAAAGAAGTGACACTCATACATAAGCTTCTTTTCATCAAAAGCTTGTTTTCAACTAATGAACATATGTCAAAGCGACTGATATTAAGGTATTTATTTCAACAATTTAACTAAAAACGAGAATAGATATTTCAGAAACCTTACTAGAAAATAATCCTTAACTATAATTTTATTTTCTTCACACAGATAAATCAACTAAGTTTACGAAAAACATCTTTTCCATTTTCTACAAAAAAACAAATATTTTTAAAAAGGTAAATTATTAAATATTATTAGATATATGAATTTATTTCAGGAAGCAAAAATCGATTATGCACTTCTCATTTATCATTTACTTGGAAATAGTTCTGATTTATAACAAAACACATTTAAAATTCATTTTAGGTACTGAAAATTATCTTTTGAGACCCTCCAAAGAAGAGTCAAACTGAGAATATACCTCAACACACAAAACCAACAAAGAAACATCCAAATAATTATAATTAATAGTAAGGTAAGGCCGTGATAGAGTAAAAACTCTATTGTAACTCTATAAAAGTGCATTAGTAGGCTAAGTGCTAGATAGTGTAGGGGTGTCACTTACTATACTAACTCCAGTTAAATGCATATATATAATAAATGATGGATAGTATAGCGGTACCACTTACTATTGTAACTCCAGGAAAGTGCATATGTGGGATAAGTGCTGGATAGTGTAGGAGTGCCACTTAATATTACAACTCCAAGAAAGTGCATCAGTAGGTTAAGTGCTGGATAGTGTAGCGATGCCAGTTAATATTCTAACTCCCGGAAAGTGTCTCAGTAGAGTAAGTGCTGGATAGTTTAGTGGTGCCACAAGTTTACATTTTGTTATATAACCCAGTGAAAAGTGCTAGATTCTGGTAAGTGCTGAATAGTGTAGAAGTGCCACTTACTATCCTAACTCCAGAAATGTGCATCAGTAGGGTAAGTGCTGGATAGTGTAGGGGTGCCACTTAATATTTCAAACTCTTAGAAAGTGCCTCAGTAGGGTAAGTGCTGGATACTGTAGGGGTGCCAGTTAATATTTCAAACTCCTAGAAAGTGCCTCAGTAGGTTAAGTGCTGGATAGTGTAGGGGTGCCACTTAATATTCTAACTCCCAGAAAGTGCATCAGTATGATAAGTGCTGGATAGTGTAGGGGTGTCAATTACTAATCAAACTCCTGGAAAGTGCATCACTAGGGTAAGTGCTGGATAGTGTAGTGGTATCACTTTCTATTCTAACTCCAGTAAAGTGCATCAGTATGTTAAGTACTGGATAGTGTAGGGGTGCCAGTTACTATTCCAACTCCAGGAAAGTGCATCAGTAGGATAAGTGCTGGATAGTGTAGGGGTGTCAATTACTAATCAAACTCCTGGAAAGTGCATCACTAGGGCAAGTGCTGGATAGTGTAGTGGTATCACTTTCTATTCTAACTCCAGTAAAGTGCATCAGTATGTTAAGTACTGGATAGTGTGGGGGTGGCAGTTACTATTCTAACTACAGTAAAGTGCTTCAGTTGGTTAAGTGCAGTATAGTATAAGTGTAGCAATGTATATTCTAATGTGTAAAATAAGTGAAACATGTGTTAAAAATGAGTACATTCAAAAAACATGTTTTATACCAAATTGAAAAAGAATCATTTATTATCTTGCCTTATAATCACATTTTTAATAAAATACAATAACATGAAACATTTGAAAACATATGAAACAATCTCTAATTTTATTTTTTAGAATCAAACTTGAAGTTCAAAACCAGAGGAAACAATCAACCAACAACCAAAACAAACATAAAGTAGAAGACCAGGAAGAGCAGCAGGAAGCAAACACCAAAAACCCAAGGTAATTTATCATAAAAGTCACCTGTAAATCACATAATTATGACCAAAATATAGATATTTCCATTTAAAAAATATATATATATATCATCAGAATAGTAAGTGCTGTTTAATGTAAAAAAGTCACTTTCAAATCGAACACCATGAAATTGAAACAGTAGGATGAATGTTAAATATTTTCCAATTTATATTTTTTTATGAAACCCAGTGAAAAGTGCTAGATTCTGGTAAGTGCTGAATAGTGTAGAAGTGCCACTTACTATTCTAACTCCAGAAAAGTGCATCAGTAGGATAAGTGCTGGATAGTGTAGGGGTGCCAGATACTATTCTAACTCCAGTAAAGTGCATCAGTAGGGTAAGTGCTGGATAGTGTAGGTGTTCCAATTACTATTCCAACTCCAGGAAAGTGCATCAGTAGGGTAAGTGCTGGATAATGTAGGGGTGCCAGTTACTATTCTAACTCCAGTAAACTGCATCAATAGGGTAAGTACTGGATAGTGTATAGGTTCCAATTACTATTCCAACTCCAGGAAAGTGCATCAGTTGAGTAAGTGCTGGATAGTGTAGGGGTGCCAATTACTATTCCAACTCCATGAAAGTGCATCAGTAGGGTAAGTGCTGGATAGTGTAGGGGTGCCAGTTACTATTCCAACTCCACGAAAGTTCATCTGTATGGTAAGTGCAGGATAGTGTAGGGGTGCCAATTACTATTCCAACTTCATGAAATGGCATCAGTAAGGTAAGTGCTGGATAGTGTAGAGTTGCCACTTACTATTCTTACTACAGTAAAGTGCTTCAGTTGGTTAAGTGCAGTATAGTATAAGTGTACCAATGTATATTCTGATGTGTAAAATAAACAAGACATGTGTTAAAAATGTGTACATTAAAAAAACATATTTTATACGAAATTGAAAAAGAATCATTTATTATCTTGCCGTACAATCACATTTTTAATAAAATACAATAACATGAAACATTTGGAAACATATGAAACAATCTCTAATTTTTTTTTTTAGAATCCAACTTGAAGTTCCAAACCAGAGAAAACAATCAACCAACAACCAAAAAAAACATAAAGAAGAAGACCAGGAAGAGCAGCAAAAAGCAAACACCAAAAACCCAAGGTAATTTATCATAAAAGTCACCTGTAAATCACATAATTATGACCAAAATATAGATATATCCATTTTTAAAAACACAAAGAAATATCATCAGAATAGTAAGTGCTGTTTAATGTAAAAAAGTCACTTTCAAATCGAACACCATCAAATTGAAACAATAGGATTAATGTTAAATATTTTCAAATTTTCATTTTTTTATGAAAACCAGTGAAAAGTGCTAGATTCTGGTAAGTGCTGAATAGTGTAGAAGTGCCACTTACTATTCTAACTCCAGTAAAGTGCATCAGTAGGGTAAGTGCTGGATAGTGTAGAGTTTCCAATAACTATTCTAACTCCAGGAAAGTGCATCAGTAGGGTAAGTGCTGGAGAGTGTAGGGGTGCCAATTACTATTCCAACTCCAGGAAAGTGCATCAGTAGGGTAAGTGCTGGATAATGTAGGGGTGCCAGTTACTATTCCAACTCCAGGAAAGTGCATCAGTAGGATAAGTGCTGGATAGTGTAGGGGTGCCAGTTACTATTCCAACTTCATGAAATTGCATCAGTAAGGTAAGTGCTGGATAGTGTAGACTTGCCACTTACTATTCTTACTACAGTAAAGTGCTTCGCTTGGTTAAGTGCAGTATAGTATAAGTGTACCAATGTATATTCTGATGTTAAATATAAGGAGACATGTGTTAAAAATGTGTACATTAAAAAACATATTTTATACCAAATTGAAAAAGAATCATGTATTATCTTGCCGTACAATCACATTTTTAATAAAATACAATAACATGAAACATTTGGAAACATATGAAACAATCTCTAATTTTTTTTTTAGAATCCAACTTGAAGTTCCAAACCAGAGAAAACAATCAACCAACAACAAAAACAAACATAAAGTAGAAGACCAGGAAGAGCAACAAGAAGCAAACACCAAAAACCCAAGGTAATTTATCATAAATGTCACCTGTAAATCACATAATTATAACCAAAATATAGATATATCCATTTTTAATAAAACAGAGAAATATCATCAGAATAGTAATTGCTGTTTAATGTAAAAAAGTCACTTTCAAATCGAACACCATCAAACTGAAACAATAGGATTAATGTTAAATATTTTCTAATTTACATTTTTTTATGAAAACCAGTGAAAAGTGCTAGATTCTGGTAACTGCAGTATAGTGTAGAAGTGCCACTTACTATTCTAACTCCAGAAAAGTGCATCAGTAGGGTAAGTGCTGGATTGTGTAGGGGTGCCACTTAATAATCTAACTCCAGTAAAGTGCATCAGTAGAGTAAGTGCTGGATAGTGTAGGGGTGCCAATAACTATTCCAACTCCAGGAAAGTGCATCAGTAGGGTAAGTGCTGGATAGTGTAGGGGTTCCAATTACTATTCCAACTCCTAGAAAGTGCATCAGTAGGGTAAGTGCTGGATAGTGTAGAGGTTCCAATTACTATTCCAACTCCAGGAAAGTGCATCAGTAGGTTAAGTGCTGGATAGTATAGGGGTTCCAATTACTATACCAACTCCAGGAAAGTGCATGAGTAGGGTAAGTGCTGGATAGTGTAGGGGTTCCAAATACTATTCCAACTCCAAAAAGTGCATCAGTAGGGTAAGTGCTGGATAGTGTAGAGGTTCCAATTACTATTCCAACTCCAGGAAAGTGCATCAGTAGGGTAAGTGCTGGATAGTGTAGGGGTTCCAATTACTATTCCAACTCCTAGAAAGTGCATCGGTAGGGTAAGTGCTGGATAGTGTAGAGGTTCCAATTACTATTCCAACTCCAGGAAAGTGCATCAGTAGGGTAAGTGCTGGATAGTGTAGGGGTTCCAATTACTATTCCAACTCCAGGAAAGTGCATCAGTAGGGTAAGTGCTGGATAGTGTAGGGGTTCCAATTACTATTCCAACTCCTAGAAAGTGCATCAGTAGGGTAAGTGCTGGATAGTGTAGAGGTTCCAATTACTATTCCAACTCCAGGAAAGTGCATCAGTAGGGTAAGTGCTGGATAGTGTAGGGGTTCCAATTACTATTCCAACTCCAGGAAAGTGCATGAGTAGGGTAAGTGCTGGATAGTTAGAGGTTCCAATTACTATTCCAACTCCAGGAAAGTGCATCAGTAGGGTAAGTGCTGGATAGTGTAGGGGTGCCAGTTACTATTCCAACTCCTAGAAAGTGCATCAGTAGGGTAAGTGCTGGATAGTGTAGAGGTTCCAATTACTATTCCAACTCCAGGAAAGTGCATCAGTAGGATAAGTGCTGGATAGTGTAGGGGTTCCAATTACTATTTCAACTCCTACAAAAGTGCATCAGTAGGGTAAGTGCTGGATAGTGTAGGGGTTCCAATTACTATTCCAACTCCAGGAAAGTGCATCAGTAAAGTAAGTGCTGGATAGTGTAGGGGTGCCAATTACTATTCTAACTCCAGGAAAGTGCATCAGTAGGGTAAGTGCTGGATAGTGTAGAGGTTCCAATTACTATTCCAACTCCAGGAAAGTGCATCAGTAGGGTAAGTGCTGGATAGTGTAGGGGTTCCAATTACTATTCCAACTCCTAGAAAGTGCATCAGTAGGGTAAGTGCTGGATAGTGTAGAGGTTCCAATTACTATTCCAACTCCAGGAAAGTGCATCAGTAGGTTAAGTGCTGGATAGTATAGGGGTTCCAATTACTATACCAACTCCAGGAAAGTGCATGAGTAGGGTAAGTGCTGGATAGTGTAGGGGTTCCAAATACTATTCCAACTCCAAAAAGTGCATCAGTAGGGTAAGTGCTGGATAGTGTAGAGGTTCCAATTACTATTCCAACTCCAGGAAAGTGCATCAGTAGGGTAAGTGCTGGATAGTGTAGGGGTTCCAATTACTATTCCAACTCCTAGAAAGTGCATCGGTAGGGTAAGTGCTGGATAGTGTAGAGGTTCCAATTACTATTCCATTTCCAGGAAAGTGCATCAGTAGGGTAAGTGCTGGATAGTGTAGGGGTTCCAATTACTATTCCAACTCCAGGAAAGTGCATCAGTAGGGTAAGTGCTGGATAGTGTAGGGGTTCCAATTACTATTCCAACTCCTAGAAAGTGCATCAGTAGGGTAAGTGCTGGATAGTGTAGAGGTTCCAATTACTATTCCAACTCCAGGAAAGTGCATCAGTAGGGTAAGTGCTGGATAGTGTAGGGGTTCCAATTACTATTCCAACTCCAGGAAAGTGCATGAGTAGGGTAAGTGCTGGATAGTTAGAGGTTCCAATTACTATTCCAACTCCAGGAAAGTGCATCAGTAGGGTAAGTGCTGGATAGTGTAGGGGTGCCAGTTACTATTCCAACTCCTAGAAAGTGCATCAGTAGGGTAAGTGCTGGATAGTGTAGAGGTTCCAATTACTATTCCAACTCCAGGAAAGTGCATCAGTAGGATAAGTGCTGGATAGTGTAGGGGTTCCAATTACTATTTCAACTCCTACAAAAGTGCATCAGTAGGGTAAGTGCTGGATAGTGTAGGGGTTCCAATTACTATTCCAACTCCAGGAAAGTGCATCAGTAATGTAAGTGCTGGATAGTGTAGGGGTGCCAATTACTATTCTAACTCCAGGAAAGTGCATCAGTAGGGTAAGTGCTGGATAGTGTAGGGGTTCCAATTACTATTCCAACTCCAGGAAAGTGCATGAGTAGGGTAAGTGCTGAATAGTGTAGGGGTTCCAAATAGTATTCCAACTCCAGGAAAGTGCATCAGTAGGATAAGTGCTGGATAGTGTAGGGGTTCCAATTACTATTTCAACTCCTAGAAAGTGCATCAGTAAGGTAAGTGCTGGATAGTGTAGGGGTTCCAATTACTATTCCAACTCCAGGAAAGTGCATCAGTAAAGTAAGTGCTGGATAGTGTAGGGGTGCCAATTACTATTCTAACTCGAGGAAAGTGCATCAGTAGGGTAAGTGCTGGATAGTGTAGGGGTGCCAGTTACTATTCCAACTCCTAGAAAGTGCATCAGTAGGGTAAGTGCTGGATAGTGTAGAGGTTCCAATTACTATTCCAACTCCAGGAAAGTGCATCAGTAGGGTAAGTGCTGGATAGTGTAGGGGTTCCAATTACTATTCCAACTCCAGGAAAGTGCATCAATAGGATAAGTGCTGGATAGTGTAAGTGTAGCACTTACTATATTAACTCTGAAATTTCATTTAAACATAAGAAATGTATCCTTTTCTAACAAATAAAACATATATATATATATAAACCATAATAATTTTCTTTTACTTTTTTTTTCAACAGATAATGTCAAGCCAGGCCACAGCATCCTATATTAAATCCAGGAAAGGGAACAGACTTCTGCAGCATTGTGGATATATATATTGTAATGAAAGATTAAGTGAACCAAGGAAACATTGGAGGTGTGTGAAATATTATTCTTCCCGTTGCAGCGGCAGAGCAGTTACTATTGGTGACATCGTAGTAAATACCACTGACCATAACCACTCTGCCTCTGCAATGGAGATTGAAGTATGTCAAACAATTAACGAGATGAAAGATATTGCATCCACCTCCAATGAAACTCCTGGTTCAATTTTAAGAGAGGTTGCACAGCATGTCCCTGGTCATATTGCTTGTAATATGCCTATGATACCCAATTTGCGTAGAATTATTCAACGCAAAAAGCAGGCAAGTAACACACACACAGTTACCCCTCAAACTTTTGCTGACATAACTATTCCTCATGACCTTACTCTGTCTTTCTCTAATGAACCTTTCTTACTCTATGACAACGAAAACCCTCTAAAACGTATTTTAATTTTTAGTACTCCCCGCAACCTTTTTAAGTTAGAGAATACTGAAATTTGGATGATGGATGGAACGTTTAAATGTACACCCCATCCATTCACTCAAATTTACAGCATTCATGCTCAAATTAACACAAATGTAGTTCCCTTAGTATACAGTTTACTACCAGATAAGCAATCTGCAACCTACACTGAATTTTTAACAGTGATTAAAGACAAAACATCTGGCAAAAGTCCTCGGAAAATCGTTATTGATTTTGAATTGACTATGATCAATGTGATCAACAAATTGTACGTGGATACCCAAATTCAGGGGTGTTTTTTTCATTTTTCCCAGGCATATTGGCGTAAGTTACAAAAAACATCCCTGGTTACAGATTACTGCTCAGATAGTAAACTGCAATTTGAATTAAAAAAATTAACAGCACTTTGTTTTGTACCTCCTGAAAGTGTAGACGAGTACTACACTGCAATTTCTGAATCAGAATATTATGTCGAAAATGAAGAAAAATTGGCTCCCTTGTTAAATTACTTTGAGGACACATGGATTGGGCATCTAAGCTGATCGGGTCGCAGGAGGAAGCCACGTTTCCATGTGGAGTGGTGGAACTGCTACTCAACCTGCTTAGAAGGAGGTGCTAAAACAAACAATGCCATAGAGGGATGGCATAACTCCTTCAGTCATACAATTGGTAAACATCATCCTAATTTCTACTCTTTTTTGAAAACTTTGAAGAAGGAGCAAAGTTTTCAAGAAATGAGACTTGCTCAAGCATTAACAGGTAGCCTAAATCCACGACCTTCTAAGCAAGATAAGGAAATGTCTGAGAGACTATTGGGAGTACTTCAACAATTTTCGTTGACTGTGGCATTAGACTACCTGGAAAATGTAGCTAACATATTACATTTCTAATCATTTTCCACAATTTTACTTTCCTGCTTTGACCTAAATTTTTTTTACAAATTTAATTTAATTGGCATTTTTGTTGAAACATTTTTTTCAATTTTTTCTCGGGTTCCAAGGTAATTTCACTGGAATATGTTTCATATTCAAAAGACCCTTTACATTTAAAAAAAATTATTTATCTCCTTATTTTCCCTAACTTATGATGATATCCATTGCAATCAAAATCTAAAAAATATGGTATGAAAACATTTTGAACGAGAAGATTCCAATATTCTATCCTTTCTCACCACTTATTTTTTCCAAAGTGATGGTTTAATAATCAAATGTTTGATATCCTACAAACTGTGATCAACAAAATAGTTACATGACAGTATTTGTCATAATTTTCAATATTGTGACCTGAACTTATTTTAGTTATTTGCAGTATTGCTTTGTATCTCATAATTATCTAAATATTCTAATGCCATAAAATTCCATTCTTTTTGCTAACGTATTACATATATATTATAATCATTTTTTAAATTTTAACCCAAAAAGTACGTCTTTCTAAAGAATTACGTCTTTGTTACACAAATCCTTAAACCTTAAACATTTTTCGGTAAAATATATTTTTCAAATGTTTTACAATCACAACCCGGATATTTTTTTGTAATCATATATCACATCCTAACTATTATTCTTCTCACTATCTAAATCAAATGGTATCACATTTCAAAACTTATATTTTCCAAATAAAATCCAAAAAAATGTCTTTAAACCAATACATCAAATCACCGCCTCGAAACGAAAAATACAATATACAAAAATGTAAAGCGTTGAAAGGAAAAAAAACACAAATCCCAAAAAATGACTTTATTATTTAATAATTTAATAATTAATTATTACTAAAAATAAATACCTGAGTATTAATACTTGTAATTTATTGTGATAAAAATTATCCAATAAATAAAAAAAATATTATATTATATATTTCTAACAATTAATTTTTCACAAAAGTTACCTGAGTATTAATTTTTTTAATATTAATAAATAGTTTATTAATTAAAAAATTTACAATATATATTTAAAACATAGGACTAAAATTATAATTTTATTAACATTACATTTAAATAATTAAATAATTATTACTGAAAATAAATACCTGAGTATTAATACTTGTAATTTATTGTGATAACATTTATCCAATAAATAAAAAAAATATTATATTATATATTGAAAACTATTACTTTTTCTAAAAAGATACCTGAGTATTAATGCTTATGATTAAAATCATTTTAACATTTTATTAATTTAAAAATAAATATATTTAATACATATACAACATTTTTATTCTTAAAAATTAATATGTAATAATTTAATAATTAATATTTTATAAATTAATATTTTAAAAATAATACATTTACGTTGTAATAACATGCGTTGTAATAGTTTTTACGTTGTAATAACGTGCGTTGTAATAACATGCGTTGTAATAGTTTTTGCGTTGTAAAAAATGCGTTGTAATAGCATTTCGTTGTAATAGTTGCGTTGTAAAGTCGTTCCCCTTTGAATTTTATGTTAATTATTTTTTGCATATTTTAGTTCCATAGCGGGTTCTGGATTTATAGGGGAACAGGGTGGGAAGTAATTTAATTATAATATCTTTAATAATATTATTTCAGAAGTTATTAATTTTAAAAAACATAAGTATTGTGTTTTAGTTCCGTAGCGGGTTGTGGGTTTATAGGGGAATAGGGTGGGAAGTAAATTCATTTTAATGAATTAATAAATAATTGTATTAATTAATCTTTTTGCATTTATTAATTTACATTGTTAATTGTGTTTATTAATTTGTTATTAATTAATAATTAATTGATTTTTAGTAATTAATAATTAATTGGTAAATATGTTAATTGTGTAATTAACGAGTGGGTTGTGGTTATATAGGGGAGTAGGGTGGGAAGTAATTTAATAATAATTCATTATTAATAATGGTATTAATTAATATTTATGACATCACTATTTTATATGGTTAATTCTGTTAAAAATTGTATTCATTAGTTATTAATTGGAAATTAATTATTAATTAATAATTGGTAAATATGTTAATTGTGTAATTATTTTAAGAGTTGGTTGTGGGTTTATAGAGCAGTAGTGTGGGAAGTCATTTAATTGTAATAACATTTTGATTAATTTTTTATACACAATATCTATTTTATGGTGTTAATTGTGTGACTAATTTATTTGTAATTGTTTTTAATTTGGTTGTTAATTGTTATTACTTAAATAAATAATTATTAGTTACATAATGATGTTAATTTTTTAATAATTTACAATATTGGTGGTGACGTTCATAGGGGTATATAATGGGAAATAAATTATTTTTGAAAAATTAATTATTTGTTAATTAATGTTAATTATTTTGCAGGATTGGAAATAAAAAAAATATTCCATTCCGCTATCCAACACTTTCCCTACTGTTACACTTGGTGGAGTGGGAATAGTAAATTAATCTTAACAACAACAAATAAGTCTGGTGTTCTACAACAGGGAGAAAAAGAAAAAACTGAATAACCAAGTCACACAACAAGTACTACCACCCAAGGACGCAAAAGCAAAGACCTTTGCGAACAGATAGGATTTCCATCAACTACCAGTGTGGTCAGTGTCCTCATTTGGATATCCTTTCTTCCTACCACTACCCCTCTAGATCACAGAGGAAAGTCATGTGGATCGGATTTCGCCCAGGTCACAGAAATCACGACAGGAGGAAGTGAAGAAAAGACCATTTGCTCACCTAGTAACAGGCCTCAGAAATTAATGTTGGATTCTTTGGGTGATGGATTTATATGTGCAGTGCATGTGAGTGAAGTTAAAAAGGAATTACTATAATACCAATATCTCTGCTAATCCTGATTAAAAATAGTGCAGAAGCAGCTTTGAACACATAGGCTGCCTCACAATAAGGTCGACATGTTTCAGCCTTATTGACAATTGGCCATAGGCTTTCTTCACGTCCTAAACAACAAACTGTATTGCTACTGCATTACCAATTAAGTGACAAATCCTTTGTATATATAAAGTTGGAATGAATACAACCTTTTGAGTGAACGTTCCTCTGTACAAGTGGAGTGACCTTCATGCCTGTAACAGAAAAACACGTAAGCCTTAATTGTGAAATGATAAAACAATTAAAAGTTCTCCCAATCAGTATCTCATCTTGGCAGTAAAACCTGTAGGTTGCTACAAATACCCATTGGTTCTATTTGTTGCACCGCTATTTAATTTATTCAGCTGGTGGGCTCACCTGTCTTGTACGAGAATAAAACCTCACCTCACCCGGTCACAACTCTGGTATAGGAGACCCCGCCCTGTAAGCAAAGGGAAATTGCTTTTAAGGGGGAGGAAAGCAGAAAAAAACCTTTTTAATTCTGTCCCTCTTGTTAATGCTCAGTGTTGTGCTTCAAAGCTTAGACTAGACACGTCCATTAAAAACAACAATTTAAATCAACAATCGAAAGGACTGGAAATCAGGAAATCTCCTATTCGCAGTGATGTCTATAAAGCTACAGCAGTTTCACTAAGACTAAATAGTGACTGAAACTTCCTCAGTTGCAGATTGGAATTATCTTTCAAAAACCAGTGTCAAGAGGATAGAATACCTTGCCCCCTCTATGTATTGTTTAACTGCACTCATGACACCCACGTCCAAAGCACTCTCCTAAGCTTTATCAGGGGGCGGAGTTCTTAGCCCGAGCTGCTTGGAGATACTTAGTTGGTGTAGCCTAATTTGACTTAGGTCGGATCGACTCATGGATGGGATTATCGGAGGTCAACACATGCTCTTGTTCAAATGTGTGGACGTATAGATTCGCCAAACTAGGCGCAAAAACGCTCCCCATGCTCATGCCAGAGACTTGGAGGTAAATCGTGTCTTCAAACTTGAAGAAATTTTCTTTCATGGCCAAATGGGTTAGAGTCATGATAAAGTGGACCAGAGTGATGCAATCAAGGTTGGTGTCATTCAAGATAGAGGCAATTGTGTCCAACGTCTCATATTGAGGGATGGATGTATACAATGATTCTACATCGAAGGAGACTAAAAGGTCTCTCTCCGTGTTGAATTCCATTGTGGGTAGGAGATGCAGAACGTCCTTCGTATCTTGAACATACGTGGGAATCTTCTTGAGAAATAATCTACAAAAGTAGATAGTGGCTCGAGAATTGAACCTAAACCAGAAATGATGGGTCTCCCTGGTGGTGGTCGTTCAGTCTTATGTACTTTTGGTAAAGAATATAAGCATGGCATTACAGGGTGAGTGGTTTGGAGAAAAACAGCCTCTTGCGGTGTGATCCACACTTCATTGCTAGCTTCCTCCACTATTTCCGTGATGTGTTTTCTGATTCTCTCTGTTGGGTCTTCTTTAGGAGGACAATAAGACCTCCTATTGCCCAGTTGTCTTAAGCACTCTGCTCGATCTGCCTCAGTGTCTAAGATAACAATTGCACCGCCTTTGTCTGTGGGTTTGATGGTTTTATCATGATCTTGAGTGAGGGTTTGTAGAGCTGCTAGCTCTTTCTTAGGTAGATTGCTGTAATTACCTCTTTTGTTGGTACATAGAACAGTGATTTCTTCTTGCACCGCTCTCTCTAAAGTGAGTACTTGTGGTGGTATGCTTTGTAGAGGGGGATTGAAGGTGGACCGTTTCTTTAAACCGGTGTTCACCATTTCTGCAGAAGGCTGTGTCAAGTCTTTATCTTTGAAGAAATAGTGCAGTTGTATCTTGCGAAAGAATGTCGTAAGTTTGCACTGGACTTGGAAATCATCTCCATCAGACGTGGCTATGAAGCTGAGACCTCTGTTGAGGACGCATTCTTCATCATAAGTCAAGTTTTTTTTGCTCAAATTCACTATTAGACCGCTTCCGCACTCGTTCCCAGTTGTGGTAGGTTCTTCTTGGATTGGCTGCACGTGCCTATTTGTTGAGGCAGTGATGGTGGTTGGGTCCAATGCACTTGTGGTTGCCGATTTTGTCTTCTGCCTCAGGACCTGCCTGGGCCAGACCGTAAAAAAGACTGATTATTGAAGTCTTATGGATATATCTGAAACTGACCTGATGGTGGCTGGAATTGCCGGGGTGGAAATCCCCATGGTGCAGGAGACCACCATTGTTGGAAATGAGGTATGGACTGTCCTCTCCAATTAGATCTTCTCCCTCGACCCCTGAACTGTTGTCTATTAATTTCAGGAAGTTCAGAATCACTTGTGCTGTCTTCGGAGCTACTGCCCGAATAAGTTGAACAGTATCTGCGTCTCTTCTTGTTAAACTCTGGAGAGGAGTAGCTATCGCTGGTGTAAGGATAAACCATCTCATATTTGAACGTAGCCAGATCTTTCTTAAATTTCTCAATTTTAGGTACAAGTATTGAGTCTTTGAACTCTTTGTTTGTTTTGTTTGATTCTTTTTGATTCTTTTTAAAGAGAGTGGCCGTAATGGTGGTTTTAATTTGCACTTCCAGTACATGTATCTCGATTAGAATGGCATCAGCTACCCGTTTCGCCGTACTTCTTATTCGGGTTAGCCAATCGCGCGTACAGCGCCAGGCTATTAAGGACCAATCCTTCAGAAAAGCTTTATCCTGAAGGAATAAGCGGGGGGCATTCGTGACAATCAGACCCAATGGTGCACAATTACCCCACAAATATTCATCCATTATGGCACCATGTATCAAAGTCCGCGAGTGAGATTTCTTCAAAAACAAGACGTTCCCCCAATCATCAACATTTGGACCTCCGGAGCTGACAATGCTCTCTAAAATGCTTAGTGTGTTGTCCAGTATAGATTGATAGGTGGCGTTGTCATACGCTAACCCACTAAATTCTACCATGTCAGAGAAATGTCTAATGCTAGTCTATGTCCAATCTAATAAGAACATGTCCAATACCTAAGCTCCAACACAGAACCACTTGACTAGCTATCCATATCCAAAAGTATTTATAATTACCGACCCGCATCCATCAGCTGCACAAGAACATCATCTATGATTCATGTGGAGGAGGGTCCTAGGGAAAGTCTAGAGACCAAACCACAGTCTTCATCCCCTATGCAACAGTCTTAACAACAACAAATAAGTCTGACTTATATAGACTTCAATAATCAACAATTTTTAGGGTCTGGCCCAGGCAGATCCCGAGGCTGCAGAAGAAATCGCCAACCACAAGTGCATTGGAACCAACAACCATCACTGCCTCAACAATTGGGCACGCGCAGCCAATCCAAGAAGAACCTACCACAACCAGAAAAGAGTGCAGCAGCGGTGTAATAGTGAATTTGAGCAAATAAATCTTGACTTATGATGAAGAATGCGTCCTCAACAGAGGTCTCGGTTTCGTAGCCAAGTCTGATGGAGATGATTTCAAAGACCAGTGCGAACTTGCGACATTCTTTCGCAAGATACAACTGCACTATTTCTTCAAAGATAAAGACTTGACGCACCCTTCTACAGAAATGGTGAACACCGGGTTAAAGAAACGGTCCACCTTCAATCTCCCTCTACAAAGCATACCACCAGAAGTACTCACTTTCGGGAGTGGAGGTGCAAGAAGAAATCACTGTTCTATGTGCCAAACAAACGAGGTAATTACAGCAATCTACCTAAGAGCAAGCAGCTCTACGAGCCCTCACGCAAGATCATGATATAACCATCAAGCCCGCAGATAAAGGCAGTGCAATTGTGATCTTAGACACTGAGGCATATCGAGCAGAGTGCTTAAGACAACTGGGCAGTAGGAGGTCTTATCATCCTCTTAAAGAAGACCCAACAGAGAGAATCAGGAAAGCCATCACGGAAATAGTGGAAGAAGCTAGCAATGATGGGTGGATCACACCATAAGAGGCTGTATTTCTCCAAACCGCTCACCCTGTAATGTCATACTTTTATACTTTACCAAAAGTACATAAGACCGAAAGACCACCACCAGGGAGACCCATAATTTCTGGATTAGGTTCAATTCTTGAGCCACTATCTACCTTTGTAGATTATTTCTTTAGGCCCATAGTCAAGAAGATGCCCATGTATCTTCAAGATACGAAGGACGTTCTGCGTCTCCTACCCACTGTGGAATTCGACACGGAGAGAGACCTTTTAGTCTCCTTCGATGTTGAATCATTGTATACATCCATCCCTTAAGATGAGACGTTGGACTCAATTGCCTCTATCTTGAATGACACACACCTTGATTCCATCACTCTGGTCCACTTTATCATGACCCTGGCCCATTTGGCCATGAAAGAAAATTGCTTCAAGTTTGAAGGAACGATTTACCTCCAAGTCTCTGGCACGAGCATGGGGAGTGTTTTTGCGCCTACTTTGGCGAATCTATACGTCCACACATTTGAACAAGAGCACGTGTTGACCTTCCGATAATCCCTTCCATGAGTCGATCCAACTATGGAAGCGGTATATCGACGACGTCTTCGTTGTGTGGCGTCGAGATTTGGACTCAATTGTAGAGTTCCAACAATGGCTCAATACACGGAACAACTTTTTGAAATTCACAGTAGAGGCACATAAGAACCGAATAGCTTTCCTTAACTTATCTATGTTTGCTACACAGACAGGGTTGGAGAGTGAACTGTACCGCAAACCGATGGCTCACAACTCCCTTCTTAGGTATGATAGCCAACATCCGAAGGCCTTGCGGGATAATTTGCCGTACGGCCAATTTTAACGGGTAAGAAGGAATTGTTCCACTCCCCAGCAGTATAAACAACACGCCCGGAATCTGTCTCAACAACTGACAGAGAAGAAGTAACCCCCAAGACTAATCATACAAGCATACAAACACGCTTCCAACAACCACAGGGAGGCGCTATTAGACCCACCGGTTGACAAACCACCCTTGGGTCGTTTGACTTTTGTTAATACGTTCAGCACGTTAACAAATGGCATCCAGAAGTGTATTCGAAAGCATTGGCGACTTCTGAACAGTTGCAAGGATAAAATTCCACCACCACTGTTCTCATTCAAAAGAGGGACCAACCTACATCATAAATTCGTGCACACGCTACCAAACTAGCAAGGAACAAGGAAAGTTGGCACTCTCTGGGACCTACCTGCAGTTCAGGGCCCTTTTCCCTGCAGAGCTTGTGCACTTTGCTCAAAGACAAGACACTCAAAAATAATTGACATTGGGACCAACAGGCCTTAGGCACAAATAGCTTATTCCAACTGAAATAGTGACAACCTGATTTATTTGATACAGTGCCCTTGCAAATGTCAATATGTGGAAATGACGACCAGTAGTTAAGGTCCGGACCTTCAGATGCAAAAAAAAACAATACTAAATTAACAAGACATTTCGTCGAGTTTGATCATCAGGCTGATATGTTCAAATGGACTGTTTTAGAGAAACCATATATACCACCTGATGTGAGTGACGTAGCCAGATTTCTCTTTATAAAAGAACATAAGTGGGTGTTTAAACTGCATAGCGACACCTCAGGCCTTAACAATGTTATACTTTGGACGGCTTTATAAACCTCCCCTTTTGCAGACTAAATTGAGGGTGCTAATATATCCTGAAGTAAGTAGTCTAATAAAAACGTGCAAAGCCTTCTTCCAGTAGTTTAAGGGAAGATCGTTATTACAGTCAGGCGGTTGAAACTCATAATAGCAAGGAAATGAGTTAATAGTCATATTTTGTCAAGGAGCACAGCCTTCTCTCCTGTGGTTATCTAGCTACTCCATAGTCGCGCTGTGTAAAGGGCACAGATATATATAACTTTACAGGCAAGTCCCCTATGCTCTGCACTCTGACAGACTTATATAGAACTACAGCTTCCTGTTTCAGTGACATCATTTTGTAGTTTATAGTAGATAATGCAAGAAAAGATAGGAACAGCTCTGCTGTAAGCAGAAAACAGTAGGGATACTCCTGTTGTCAATAAAGGATGTTTAAAGGATGTTCCAGGTATTTACCAAAAATAAGCCCCCACACTTTTATGAAAGATGACTAGAGATAGATCTGAATTACTACTTCCGGGTACAGAGACGTAATTCTGTAGTCCAGAGTGACGTCATCTGTAGACCCCGGAGTTGACCTCCATTTCGAGAGTAGCATGGAATAAAAGAAAGCAACAGATGAGCCTGTGTACCTCCCAGACGACTCAGCCAGGGCCTGAGGCACCCACGGAGAGGTAAATCTCTGCAGACTCACACACATTCTTGTTTTACCATGCTGCACTTGATTGCACGACGTATATGAGAGCGCAGTGAACTTTTGCCTTGCTCCCAATGCCACCGTAACACGATATGGGCTTGTAGAAGGAAGGCGCTTACAGGACTAGTAAACGCTTTTAGCCCATGCCACAGGCGAGCGCGCTTTACAATCACTGACGCCAGCTTTGTGGGTTCCTATGTTTTTCACCATGTACATATAGGTGGTTTGAAAGGGAATCTTATGGTAGTAGGAGTAACTACCGGGCATAGTTATATTTGCCTGACAAACAAATAACCTAGTCAAATTAGGCTATACCAACTAAGTATCTCCAAGCAGCTCGGGCTAAGAACACAGCCCCCTGATAAAGCTTAGGAGAGTGCTTTGGACATGGGTGTCATGAATGCAGTTAAACAATACATAGAGGTAAGGTATTCTATCCTCTTGACACTGGTTTTTGAAAGATAATCCCAATCTGCAACTGAGGAAGGTTCAGTCACTGTTTAATCTTAGTGAAACTGCTGTGGCTTTATAGACATCACTGCGCATAGAAAATTTCCTGATTTCCAGTTCTTGGGATTGTTGGTTTTAATTTTCGTTTTTAATGGACGTGTCTAGTCTAAGCTTTGAAGCACAACACTGAGCATTAACAAGAGGGACAGAATTGAAAAGGTTTTTTCTGCTTTCCTCCCCCTTAAAAGCAATTTCCCTCTGCTTACAGGGCGGGGTCTCCTATACCAGAGTTGTGACCGGGTGAGGTGAGGTTTTATCTTCGTACAAGACAGGTGAGCACACCAGCTGAATAAATTAAATAGCGAACATATAGAACCAATCGGTATTTATGGCAACCTACAGGTTTCACTGCATAGATGAGCTGCTGCTTGGGAGAACTTGTAATTGTTTTAACATTTCACAATTAAGGCATTACGTGTTTTTCTGTTACAGGAGTGAAGGGCGCTCCACTTGTACAGAGGAATGATCACTCAAAAGGTTGTATTTATTCCAACTTTATATATACAAAGGATTTGTCACTTAATTGGTAATGCAGGAGCAATACAGTTTGTTGTTTAGGTCCTGAAGAAAGCCTATGGCCAATTGTCAATAAAGCTGAAACATGTCGACCGTATTGTGAGGTAGGCTATGTGTTCAAAGCTGCTTCTGCACTATTTGTAATCAGGATTAGCAGAGATATTGGTATTAAAGTGTTTTTTCTCTTCTAATTCTTTTTTAACTTCACTCACATGCACCGCACATATAACTACATCACCCAAAGAATCCAACATTCATTTCTGAGGCCTATTACTAGGTGAGCAAATGGTAATTTCTTCACTTCCTCCTGTCGTGATTTCTGTGACCTGGTCGAAATCCGATCCTCATGACTCTCCTCTGTGATCTAGAGGGGTAGTGGTAGGAAGGAAGGATATCCAAACAATGACACTGACCACACTGGTAGTTGATGGCAATCCTATCTGTTCGCAAAGGTCTTTGCTTTTTTGCGTCCTTGGGTGGTAGTACTTGTTGTGTGACTTGGTTATTCAGTTTTTTTTCTCCCTGTTGTAGACCACCAGACTTATTTGTTGTTGTTAAGAGTGTTGCATAGGGGATGAAGTCAGTTGTTTGGTCTCTAAACTTTCTCTAGGACCCTCCTCCACACGAATCGTAGATGATGAAAAGTAAATTAATCCCACCCGCTATCCAACACTTTCCCTACTGTTGCACTCACTGGAGTGGGAATACTAAATTTTACCAATCCGCTATCCTACACTTTCTCTACTGTTGCACTCACTGGAGAGGGAATAGTAATTTTTACATACCCGCTATCCAACACTCTCCCTACTGTTACACTTGTTGGAGTGGGAATAGTCATTTTTACCCACCCTCTATCCAACACTTTCCCTACTGTTGCACTCGTTGGAGTGGGAATAGTAATCTTTACCCACCCGCTATCGAACACTATACCCACTGTTGCACTCACTGGAGTGAGAATAGTAAATTATTCCCATTCGCTATCCAACACTTTCCCTACTGTTGCACTTTCTATAGTGGGAATGGTAATGTTATTCCCTACACTATCCAACATTTCCGTACATGTTATAGTTGATATAGTGTTAAATATTTTTTTTAATAAATATAAATGTTAATATTTTACTTTACTATATATATATATATATATTTGTAATATTTATATTACAGGTGTATGTATATATATGTGTATTTATAACTTTTCTTGTGTTTCTAACATTTTATAAATAAATACAATAATTATTTATTAATATAATTAGGTTAATGTATATTAAAAAAATATGTTCATTTTTATACACCATTTATCATTTATCAGTTTTTACAATTTTTAAATAATTCTAATTATGTTCTTATTAATTTTATTTATTATTTAATCATTTGTAAGACAGTTACAAAAACGATATTGTAAACAACGATATTTTGGTTTAGATTTCTTTTTACATACCATTGTAGAGATAGGTTTTCAATATTCTGTCCATTGATATTATAGACTCAATATTCTTGTAGCTCGATATTTTGTACATCGTTATTCTGTCAGTGATCCATTAGCCACGTTTTGACCTCTTTTTAATTCCTCGAGGTGGGAAAAACCTCTTGGTTTTGGCTCCCTCTTTGTGGAACTCCCTGACATTGCCTGGCTTTTCTCTTCTTATTTCTCATCCTGTTCTAACTGATTTTTATAGGTTTGTCCTTCAAGTCAGTGTCCTTAAATCCTTGTTCATGTCTGCTTGATTTTTAATGAAATATAACATTGTATCATAATCAAGAAGGCCTGAAGACAGAGTTTCCGAGGGGACCATGAGTAGAGAAACAGCAGAATTGGCTTGTTTAAATCGTAAAATGCCTGTATGACCTAGATAGAGGAACTTTTTCAAAGTTTAACTTTACTTAACTTGACTGACAGAGTTTGTAGAGAGAAAGACAAAAGAGTGTTGTGAAAATAAACCAGGGAAAAGTGAGAAAAACAGATATGAAGGTTGCAGAACCTCAAGGATAAGGAGAAGAAGCTTGCCCTGGAATCCTCGTTTTAATTTAGCCATCCTACCGTTTCGTCATGGATTCAGTTACCATTTTGTAGGAGCACACTACATACTATACTTTTCGTTGAACATTACTTCCTGTGTGAAATGTCCCCACAGTATTAATATGTTCCCTGTAAACCTTTACCTCATGCTGCATTCGCTTCCTGTCAAGAGCCTGAAATTAAAAAAGGTAAGAACAATTAAAAGGCTGTCCAAATACTTGTGTAGCTGTGAATGATACTTGTGTAGCTTTTAATGCGAGATGTATACTAGTGCAACGCTTGTCATATGTCTCCATGCTATGGTATACGTTTTCAATCTTTGAATAAACTGATTTGAAAAGAAAAAAGGCTGTCCAGCAACTTCTATATTGATGTAGGAAGGTTAAGACTGAGGCTTTTGGGCAAGGCCAGGCAAGCCTGAGTCACAGGATCGTAGAGTACTAAGAGGTATAAGGAGTAAGGAGCTAAAAATGAAACAAGCTTTTTCTTACTCTAAGATGCTAAGTCAGACCCATCAAGAGCTTCAGTCCAACTTGGGAAGGTGATAAAACTTACAAACAAACACTGATCTCCATAGGAAGACATCTTGAGAGAAGAGCAACAAAAATAGATGTTATAAAAATAGGGAATCATCCTAAGGAATTGGATTCTCGTATTTCCAAAGATATACCTATGACAGTGGAGTCAAGGTTGATTCCAGGGCATCCAGAAGCAATAAACGTCCAGGCATTTATGAGGTACCCATCTAATGAAGATAAAGCATTTTTATTTAGATAAACGGAGGTGCCCAAGATTTTTAATGCAAGGGTCACACGAGAGAAGATACAAGGCAGTATGAACAATTTGCTTGGGTGTACAACTCAATGATCGATATCACCATTGTTTTGTTATAAAATATCAAACAAACCCATCATGGGCATCCTAGTGAAACGACTTCATAGGCCTCCCAAAGCATTAGGAATACGGAGAGACGTGATTTTGACATTATTATTTCAATTTCCAAGCATGAAGTGAGGAAAAAGTACAATACATCTGTCACGGGGCTGTTGGACAGGAGCCGGACCTTAATGCCTCTTCGTTTCCGCCCCGTGGACAGGATTCCTGCAGCCCCTTTAACGTGGCCTGGACATTCCCAGAGGAGGACTCGAAGGCCGAGACGTCACCGGCTTGGGCCCAATCAGGAAGCGGGGCAGAGGTGAAAGCCTGCCTACAGGAAGAAGAAGACGCGAAAGCCGGGCGGAGGTCGAGTGAGGAGACGCCGAGCAGTGAGGAGTCGAACCTGCACCACAAAGGGGAAGCCGAAGACGGACAGCCCAGCCGAGAAGGAACGCCAGGAGGCCAACGGTTCCACGAGTCGCCCCGCCGCACTTCTGGAGAAGTGTGGCTAACCAAGGTACGGGGCCGGCCAAAGGGGCTGTTTCTTTCACGGGCGGATACGGGGTAGGGGAGGACTGAGGGAGGTCACGGGGCTGACTTCTGTGCCTGTACCTTCACTTCCTGAGTGCACCTTGCTTTCAAGCCAACAGTTGCCTCCTAAAAAGCTACACCCGGTGCTAGTTCCTGGTGATACCCTCACTCCCCGCTCCCCTCTCACAATTCAGAGTCTCCCAGAATTGACAGTAATCGTGGGTAAATCTTTCTCTTTATTTTCATGTCGGAATAACTCCTGCTGTGCCACTGGAGCCTCCGCACCTATACCGAGGACTTCACACTCTGCTGAAAGATTACGTCCTGATATGAAGAAACTATTGTTTATTGTCCTGAACAAAGGAGTGTATTTACTTTGGAACGTAATAGCTATCCATTAAAACGCTTGTTGAACTCCCTAATACCAGTCTGCTGCGTCCTTCCTAAGCCATTCCTTACCTGCATATACGACAATTGGCGAGCCAGATAGGAGCGTTTGGTGAGACGAACCACCATCTGATACAAGATGGAAGCACTAATCCAACAGATGAAGGAGAATCAAGACAAACTTGAGTGGGCCATCGGGCAAACGTCCGCACAAGCCGAAGCAGACCGTGCCACGTTCACAACTGCTATGCAAAACCAAGCAGACAACCTTGTTAAACTAGCTGAAGGACAAAACCATTTAATGGCGGTATTGGGACAAGGCAAAACCACCGCCCCAACCTCAGGGACTGTCGTTCCTCTACAAAAGTACGTTTATGGGGAAGATCCCTTAGCCTTCTTTCTGAATATTGAAAGGGCAGCTAGAGCTAGTGCCTGGCCCGGAGATAGGTGGCCCTTCTATCTTGCCCCTCTCTTAACCGGAGAAGCGCAGGCAGCATACCAAATGGTGAATAAAGATGGCACTGTAGCCTATGGTCTCGTGAAACAATACATCCTAGACCGGTTGGGTGTGGATGAAGAAACACACAGGCTGAAGTTTCGACAAGAAAGGGGGAGCCCTGCCGATCTCCCCAAAACGTTATTTTATAGATTAAAAGCAGCTGCTGATTTATGGTTGAAACCACAGGACTCAACTATGGAAGAAATCATGAATAAGATTTATCTCGAGCAGTTCCTGGAGGCTCTGCCTTATGAGACACAGCGGTGGCTAAAACAACATGCCGGACTGACACTTGAGCATGCCATAGAAATGGCCACAAGCTTTGCACGTGCCCCGGGCAGGCCTCCCATAAAGGAACCAGAAAAACTCAAAAGGAACATACTCGGAAAACAAGAGAAGAAAATAACAAAACCACCAGTAGAACTACCGCGTCCTCGTCTCCCTAGGCCTGAGATGCCACTGACTGCAGGCCCACAGTGTTATGATTGTGGGGAATGGGGGCATATAGCACGCTATTGTAGGAAGAAAAAGGAAAAAGAAGAAGAACCCATGGATGTGAGCTACGCCCCTCGTTCCCTAATGTATGCTCAGGAAACTGGGCCCGTCTTTTATGTGAGTGTAGATATCAACGGGAAAACAGTAAAAGCTTTACTTGACTCTGGGTGTCGACAATCTGTAGTTAGAAAAGAACATGTATCCCCTACTTCTCTTCTGGCAGGGAAAACTGTTCACATAAGGTGTGTCCATGGGGACGACAGGGAGTATCCATTGGCCAAGATATCCCTTTGCAGTGCATCAGGTGTCCAGACAGAGGTGGTGGTAGGGGTTTTGGAAAACGTGCCTGAGCCAGTCATTATAGGCACTGATAATCCAGGGTTCCTTTCTCTTATGAGAGACGCTGTTACACCGTCTCCCAACAACACCCTCCTGGCATCAGAACCCTGGGCTAGGGACACCCACTTCAGAACAGCACAGCTCAATGATGCTAGCATTACCAACGCATGGCAAACAGCTCGTTCAGGTCAGGATCCCTTAACTAGGTCCTACCCTACTTTTATAGAACAAAATGGGTTGTTGTACCGGCTAGCAAAACCCGATGGAGTACCCCAGTTGTTGGTCCCCACGGATTTCAGAGACCAAATCCTGTTTTTTGCACATGCCCATCTGTTAGCAGGTCATTCAGGGGCGGAGAAAACAGGGCAGGCCATCTTGCAACACTTCTTTTGGCCGGGTGTTTACGCACAAGTACAGCGATACTGCAAGGAATGTCAGATCTGTCAAAGACGTAATCCCTACGTTCCCCCGGCCGTACCACTGACTCCCCTTCCCATTATTGGTAAGCCGTTTGAGAGGGTGGGGATGGACTTGATAGGGCCCCTACCCAAGTCAGCGAGAGGACATCAATACGCGTTAGTCTTGGTTGATTACGCCACCCGTTATCCGGAGGCGTTTCCCCTTCAGGCCGCTACTTCCTCCGCCATAGCTCAACGGTTGGTTGAGGTATTTTCCCGAATGGGCTTTCCCAGGGAGATCATTACCGATCAGGGGACTCCCTTTGTCTCTAAACTGATGAAGCAAGTCTGTCAACAACTTAGGATCACCCACATCAAAACCTCAGTATACCACCCTCAGACAGACGGGTTGGTTGAACGTTACAATGGAAGCCTAAAACTCACTCTAAAAAAACTCCTGTCTGGGGATGGAAGAAATTGGGACCAGCTCTTACCCCTAGCTTTATTTGTCCTCCGTAGCCAAAAACAATCTAGCCTGGGTACTTCTCAGTTCGAATTGTTATTCGGACGTAGCCCAAGGTCCTTACTTGAAATAACCAAGGACAGCTGGGAAAAAGAAGGAGCACAAGAGGCAGAAGCTCTGTTAGATTACACCAGACAACTACAGTCCAGACTCCATAAACTGAGAACCCTGGCCCACGACCATCTGGCCATAGCCCAGGTGAAACAAAAGGTTTTTTATGACAAAGGCAAAAAGTGGAGGGAGTTGGCTGTTGGGGACTGGGCCTTGGTTTTACTCCCCACGTCTACTCATAAATTGAAAAAGGAATGGCAAAGTCCCTTTCCGATAGTCAAGAAGATAGGGAGAACCACCTATATTCTACAGTTGTCTAAAAACAGAACCCAAATGTATAACATAAACATCTTGAAGAAGTGGCTTGGTAAACCTCCACAAGCTGTTCACATTGTCAACACTGTCGCTCACACCGTGCACGACACCCCTATCAATCCCGACCTTACTCAACAAGAAAAGGACGATGTCCTTTCCCTTTTGCTTCGGTATACGGATGTCTTTTCAGACGAGCCAGGAAAGACCCAATTAGCGGTACACACCATCCCCACTGAACCCGGGGTTGTGGTGAAACAAAAGCCCTATCGAATACCCGAAGCCAGGAGGCAAGCCTTTAAGGATGAAATCGACCAGATGTTACGATCAGGGGTGATAGTACCATCGCACAGTAATTGGTCGTCACCAGTGGTTTTGGTGCCAAAACCGGATGGCAGCATTCGGTTTTGTATCGACTTTCGTGCGGTAAACAGAGTGTCCAAGCAAGATGCATATCCACTCCCGAGAGTGGACGAGTTGTTAGAACGCCTTGGTGAGGCTCACTATATCACTACCATCGACCTCACCAAGGGATATTGGCAAATTCCACTAGCTCGTGAGGATCAAGAGAAGACTGCCTTTTCCACTCCTCATGGACACTTCCATTTTACCGTGCTTCCATTTGGTTTACATGGCGCACCAGCGACATTTCAGAGGGCCATGGACACGGTACTATCCACGCATCGTCAATACTCCTCCGTCTATTTAGACGATATCGTCGTCTTTAGTAAAACATGGGCGGAGCACCTCGACCACCTTGAGAAGATTCTTATCAGTCTTCGGGAAACTGGCTTTCACATTAACGCAAAGAAGTCAAGGGTTGCCTTTCGAAAGGTGAAGTACCTCGGCTACCTCTTAGGCGATGGTTTGATCGAACCCCAGGCCGAAAAAGTGAAAGCAATTCTGAATGTCCCCAATCCCAAAACCAAAAGAGACTTGAGAGCATTTTTGGGTTTAGTAGGCTACTATCGAAGGTTTATCGGCCAATTTGCAGAAATAGCCAGTCCACTTACAGATCTCCTCAACAAGAACCATTCCTCTTCCAAATTGTCAGCCCCCTCAGAGAAGGAGTCAGTAGCGTTTCACACTTTGAAAACCTTCCTCACTTCTACCCCAGTGTTGTTGTCACCGGATTTCAGCAAACCCTTTATTTTGCAAACAGACGCTTCTGGGGTGGGGATCGGGGCTGTTCTCTCACAAGAGAACAACGAAGGGATAGAAAAACCCATCCTCTACATTAGCAGAAAGCTGTTCCCCAGGGAAGTGGCATATTCCACCATCGAGAAGGAGTGTTTGGCTGTTCGATGGGCTGTTGACAAACTACGGTATTATTTGGAGGGCAGACCCTTTATCTTACACACGGACCATGCCCCATTGACGTGGCTACACAGGAATCGTGGACACAACGAGCGTATACTCCGATGGTTCCTAGCGCTCCAACCTTTCCGGATGGAGGTCTGTCATAGGAAAGGCCTGCAGCAGGGCAACGCTGACTTTTTGTCTCGCTTTCCTCTTTCCCCCGATCGGGAAAATCCCGGGGGTGGGATCTGTCACGGGGCTGTTGGACAGGAGCCGGACCTTAATGCCTCTTCGTTTCCGCCCCGTGGACAGGATTCCTGCGGCCCCTTTAACATGGCCTGGACATTCCCGGAGGAGGACTCGAAGGCCGTGACGTCACCGGCTTGGGCCCAATCAGGAAGCGGGGCAGAGGTTAAAGCCTGCCTACAGGAAGAAGAAGACGCGAAAGCCGGGCAGAGGTCGAGCGAGGAGACGCCGAGCAGTGAGGAGACGAACCTGCACCACGAAGGGGAAGCCGAAGACGGACAGCCCAGCTGAGAAGGAACGCCAGGAGGCCAACGGTTCCACGAGTCGCCCCGCCGCACTTCTGGAGAAGTGTGGCTAACCAAGGTACGGGGCCGGCTAAAGGGGCTGTTTCTTTCACGGGCGGATACGGGGTAGGGGAGGACTGAGGGAGGTCACGGGGCTGACTTCTGTGCCTGCACCTTCACTTCCCGAGTGCACCTTGCTTTCAAGCCAACAGTTGCCTCCTAAAAAGCTACACCCGGTGCTGGTTCCTGGTGATACCCTCACTCCCCGCTCCCCTCTCACAATTCAGAGTCTCCCAGAATTGACAGTAATTGTGGGTATTTCTTTCTCTTTATTTTCATGTCGGAATAACTCCTGCTGTGCCACTGGAGCCTCCGCACCTATACCGAGGACTTCACACTCTGCTGAAAGACTACGTCCTGATATGAAGAAACTATTGTTTATTGTCCTGAACAAAGGAGTGTATTTACTTTGGAACGTAATAGCTATCCATTAAAATGCTTGTTGAACTCCCTAATAACAGTCTGCTGCGTCCTTCCTAAGCCATTCCTTACCTGCATATACGACAACATCTCACCAAGCTATTTTTATTCATAGATGGTCAAGCAAGATTGCCATGCCAATATAACAAAGGACTAGACTGTAGAATTTAAATCTGTTCCTTTAATGGTGTTTTGTAATAATTTGTTTTATGAACATTCGTTGGCGTCATATAATCAATCAGTGGCTGTTCGGGCAGAAAATAAAGTCGCCCAAGAACTGAGGATCACTGTTTTTATTTGGAAATGAACTCTTGAAACCACATTCTACTAAACCTGCAGTTTTTGGATGTTTTTTTTGGGAGTTGCAACCAGATCATTGCAGTAGTCGTTCCTGGACCAATAACGTCCCTCGCAATGTTTCTTGACATTTGTAGCTGCTGGCGGGGCTATGGTCCAAAGCCCGGGAGAATGAGCGGCCATCGTGAATCATTGTAGACCAGTCCAACCCTCATCACCCACTGCTGAGTCTCATACTTGATGGCAGATAACTCAACTGGACTCCAAGCCTTTGCTTCAATGAGGATGCTCTGTTTTAATTCCATGTCCCAGCTCCACCTTTCTTGATTATTGTGTGGCTATTATTAATAACAAATAATATTAATAAATGTATTAATAACACATAATATTAATAATTATAAATAATATTAATAAAAACAATTGCAAAAGGCTTTTCTTTTGGTCATTAGGGAGTTTGGTCGCTGTGTTCTCCTCGCGTGTGTTCATTGCTGCAACTACTGAGCTCATTCTTGGCTTAAAAGTTTGTGATTACATCAATCAGCTTTAAAATCTTTCCATTGCCTCTCAATCATAGAATTTTGTTTTTTTAAACAGCTACATGCTACACATGGCCTTGCACGGAACTTCCCTAGATGCCCAAACTATTCACACTCCACTGTCTGACCAGACACCTAAGGTCAGCCACCAATGTCCTTTCCTTATGTTCCTTCTGAGCCATAAATGGCAGTGGATGCCTCCCTTTGGAATTCTCATTGGAGCTTAATTAGGAAGCCAACATAAGAACTACTGGTAAGGAGTTCATACATAAGTTAGCATGAGGGCCAGAACTGGAATGAACTCACCCATCTATTCACTTACATAGCCTAAGTGACACATACAATATAGAATACAATACTCTTTGCCACCTGAGACATAACACCAGGTTTCTAATTTTGATTGGGATATCTCACTCAACTTGGTTTGGGCCATTTAAAGGTCCACACTACAAAATGGTAGAATCATCCAGTTATTTTAGTTTACCAATGTAACGTCTGTTCCTTTTTCAAACTTCAATAGATGAATGTTAAGACTTTGCAGCCAGTATCTTTATCCTCCTGTAATATCTTTCAAGTGGAAACTAGGAATGTGTTACTGTATTACTTTATGTGACGAATCCATGCCAATGCGTCCTGGTAAAATAGCAAAGTCACATGTGCATCTCTTCTCTCTGAAATGTGTCAGAGAATAGCAAGACATTTGAATGGTGGTAAATACCAACTCACAACCGTTCAGCTGTTAAATTTGGCTAAATCGGAGACCCGCCAAATCATAATCCTGACTCCACCTTATGTATCTTTCTTCCTCCACCCTACACTCCATGTCTCTTTATTTCACTCTTGCAGGTTTTTCATTTCTATCTTTCTTTCTGTTTTCTTACATATTTGTCTTTATTTTCCTGGTGCTCAGTCATAGTCTGATGATGAAAAGTAAGCCCTGGTCTCCAAAACATTAGTGCCGTTGCCTACCACCTGCACAAATTACATACTGAGTGAGTTTCAGGTTCTTGATCGCTCGGGCCTATTTGTTTGCAAAGGTTTTTTTTCGTTGTCAGCTTACCATTTTACTCCTTCCTCCTCAGTGCAATTTGTATTCAGGAATAAAATAGTCTACCTATGGTTTGTTGTCTTTGAAATAGGGGGTTCCTTATCTCACCTTGCTGTCTCCTTGCAGCAGCGAACCTATCTTGATTTACCCATCATCTTAATTCTTGAAGGTTAGATGGCTCACTCTCTTGTGTTGTGTGTCATATATCCGTGGAGTGTTATGTGTGATATGTCGGCTTTGGTGCTTTGATTTGCATGTCACCGATGTTGAACGATATTATCCCTCAACTGGGCGAAACTACTGTAATCTGGGTGCATTGCTGTTTTAGCTGACTGAATGAAAAGTTTAGTATATTCTCATAAATTAAGACTCGGAGCCAGAGTTAATGTTAATGTTTAGTGCACTTACTAATACTCACCTTAATTCAGTGGTGTGCAATGTAGTTTTGTAGAACGCAGTGGAGTAGATTAGAGTGTTGCTAAGTCGAGTACAGTGGCGTTGAGTGCAGTGGCTTGGTGTAGAGTATAGTCGTATAGCACAGAGTACAGTGGCATAGAGAGAAGTAGCTTAGAGTGGTGCAGAGCAGAGTGGCAAAGAGTGGTGCACAGCAGAGTGTTGTGCCGTAAAGTGCATTACCATAGAGTGCAGTGGAATAGAGTGGAGTGCTGCACTGTGCAGTGGCGTAGAGTGTAGTGATACAATTTATAGTGGCATAGAATGCAGTGTAGAGTGACAGAGTCCAGTGACGTAAAGTGCTGCAGAGTAGAATGTCATAGAGTGTAGTGATGTAGAGAGGGGTAGAGTGTATTGGAGCAGAGTGAAGTGAGGTAGAGTAGAGTGGGGGTGGGTGGAGTGGAGTGGCGTAGAGTGCAGTGGCATAGAGTGCAATGGCATAGATTAGAGTGATGTTGAGTAGAGTGACGTAGAGTGCAGTGGTGTGGAGTACAGTGGTGCAGAGTAAAGTGTATTGGTGTAGAATAGAGTGCAGTGACGTAGAGTGCAGTGGCATAGAGTAGAGCAGTACAGAGTAGAGTGGAGTGCAGTGGAGTAGATTGGTTGGAGAGGCATGGAGTGGTTCAGAGTAGAGTAGAGTGGACTGGCGTAGAGTGCATTGACTTAGAGTGTTGTAGAGTATAATGGCGTAGAGTGCAGTGGCATAGAATTCAGCAGTGAACAATGCAGCTTCGTAGAATGCAGTGGCATAGTTTAGAGTGGTGTATTGTAGAGTGCAGTGGCATAGAGTGCATTGGTGTAGAGTGCAGTGGTTCAGAGTGGAGCGGTGCAGAGTAGAGTGCAATGGAGTAGATTGGAGTGCAGTGGCATAGAGTGCCACAGAGAAGAGTAGAGTGGAATTATGTGGAGTGCATTGGTAGAAAGTGTTGTGGATCAGAGTGCAGTGGTGAAGAATATAGTAACACAGAGTGCAGCCATGCAGAATAGAGTGGTTCAGAGTGGAGTGGTGTAGAGTGCAGTGATGCAGAGTAGAGTTGCATATAGTGCATTGGCATAGAGCGCAGTAGTGCAGAGTAGAGTTCAGTGTCAGTGAGTGCAGTGTGGCAGAGTAGAGTGTCATAGAGTGCAGTGACATAGAGTGATGCAGAATGCATTAGCATAGAGTGCAGTGCCATAGAGAGCTGTTGCATAGAGTACAGTGGTGAAGATTAGAGTGCAGTGGTTTAGAGTGCAGTTGCATAGAGTGCAGTGATCTAGAGTGGGGTGTAACAGAGTGGAGTAGAGCGGTGTAGAGTAAAGGGGTGTAGAGGGCAGCAGCATAAATTGCAGTGATGCAAAGTGGATTAGAGTGGCATACAGTGGATCGCCATAAAGTGCGTAGAGTGGGGTGGTGCAGAGTGCATTGGCATGGAGTTGTGTGAGTTGGAGTGGTGAAGGGTAGAGTGCAGTGGCATGGAGTGGTGTAGAGTGGCGTGGCATAGAGTGGAGTATGCATGTTGTGGTGGCACACTGCCATTACAGACAACACATTTTCAATTAAAATGACCATTCAATTTGCACAAAAATCAATTATACTAATACAATTATACAGTGCACAAACAATAATGGGGCATCGCGTAGTGTATTGATTTGTTTTGATGATATTAAAGTATTTGTTTCCAACACGCATCAGAATTAATAAAAAATGTGCTTCTTTTGTGCTTTCCTAATTCTGATATATTCTGGAATACTTTTACAGTTCATTCACATGCTGGTGTGTGCTACAAAAATCCTCTAATACCCCCATTATCCAGCAAGATAGTCACTTAAATCCTCTAACTTTGAAGTAAGAGAAAGAAAAGTACACACTAAGCTCCCTAGGAAGACGGGGACTGACATGCACAGCAAATGTGGCATGGTAAGAACAAGATTTACAGGTTTGGTTACAGAAAAGTGCACTGGTGGAAGAAGGCAAGGAGAGTCTTTGCTTTTTGGGAGGGACAAACTCACACTGGACAGCCTAAAACAAATTAAACCAGTAAACAGAAAGCCTGAAAATGTGAGCTGCAAACCACAAAGCCAATGGCAAGCAAAAGATAGAATGCATTCCCAGGGAAGCTTCTGAATGTCCCCAAGATGTGTTAAGCAAACCAGACGGCGTCTTCAACCGAATAATATCTTTTAATTTTGTGGTGTATTGCTTTCATGTTCCAGTCTATTTACTCCTATGGTTTGTTTAAACTTTTGACAATAAATACAAAATTTCAAACTGAATGTGTTAAATTTAAAGATTTAAAAGGCTGGCTCATTTTTAGAGCTAGGCTCTTTCTACATCAAGTTGGGACTCTCACAAAGAAGATGAAGATTTTCTATATTATTACAGGATTGAGTTGCTTTTTACCATCCAGCCCGTTGGCTAGGAATGCAAATCTTCAAATTATACATCACGTAACTGCACTGTGTATTGTGCAAACAGTGTCTCTTAGAGTCATTGCTTCTATGCACTCCTACTTTTGGTGCTTGTCCGAGATCACCAAGTGATGATCACCAGATTTTCCATTATTCTCTGCAACACTAAGAATTAAAAAACTATTTAGACTCTGTCACCACAAAGGGGGAAGATTAATACCACTCAGCCCCTGGAAACTCTGGAGGCTCTTTGAAAGTTCTGGTCTCATTTTTATTGATGGTCTGAATGCAGGAATATGGGTTGGCACCGGCACTGCACAAAAGTGTTGCAGGTCTCTGTTGAATGATTAACGCCAGTGACCCACCTAGAGGTGGCCAGGATGACACTATGCCCCTCTAGTCTAGTTACATGAGAGATACCACACCTTAAATCAATGACTGAGTCAATAATTTAAGGTGAGTCAATCAACCAATGTTCCAAAGAATGCTGTACTGCAGAAACATAGAGTTATTCAAGGATGATACAATGATGTCCTTGTTGTCTGTGTAAGCCGGGGGTGCCCAACCTTGAATTATTGATCAGAGAGCATGGCAGTCAATGCTTTGAGGTTCTGGTGAATGATTAACTCTAGTGAGGCCAGGTTGAGTCATGAGCAAGCAGGTAAAGGATCCCCGGCCATGAAGATGATCATATGTTCTGATGCACAAAAGGTCACAATGAGAGTGTAAGGATTTTTTACCGCTTTCTAATAAAAAATGTTTGTGCAAGTGGGAGGTGGCACCAAGCAAAGAGGAGAGTCATGATTTCTTGGACATTTATGGCATGAATAACACTCCTCTTTTTGGCAAGTAGTAATAATAAGATCATAAGGTATAAGAACCCTCAATGATGGCGATACTATGGCCATATTATTACACTGTATTATCAATTTCTTTCGGACTAGTGCCCATACATACATAGAGAGATGTATCTCGTTAGGCTTATAATATGCTCAGTAGCATTAAGCTCTGTGTTTCCAAAGGAATTTCTCAAGTGAAGGTCGGTCTAGTGCCATATACAACCATCGCCCTGAATTGCTTGTACAGCAAACAGGGACTTGCATTGTTTACCAGAATGTAATCTGCTAACCTCTAATCTGAGATGTTAGTGAAAGAAATTGATAATACAGTGTAATAATATCGCCATAGTATCGCCATCATTGAGGGTTCTTATCTAAGCGCTACTTATTGGTTGGCAGTTCACCATAGGTTTACCGATAACCTACTCCATTCCAAGATGGCGGAGGGAGTTACAGGATATGTCACATGACTTGTAGCCTATGTACTCTAGTCCCATTACCTCATTTATCTTTACTGTTTTGTATAAACATGCCTGCACTACCAGTTTGTTTTCACGTGTGATCAAGACATATTATTGTCGAAACGCGTAGCGTGTAACTGGAAATAAACTTCCTTTGCTGCAAAATTTCCCGAGTGCGCCTATTGCTTTGAAGCAAAACTTTGGATTTTCACAATTCTTCAGCTGTGTGAGGTCCGCCGAATTCAAGGCGCCACCTCACTTGGGAGTAAGAATCGCGGAAGGACCCTGTTGTGCGAATTGGATTCATAATGAGGGATTCAGTGCCGGCCGCCGGACATGATACTGCACAGTGGCAGACGGAGCGAGAAAATTACCCCAGTTCGAGTGCGACCGCCCTGACTCTTACGGTGAGCCTTCTTTCTTCTGATTGCTGCGGTAGACGGAGGAGGCTGGCGCAGGAGTGTGTCAGTTTCCCTTCTGAAACCGACGGCATACGGGGTTGAAGTGTTCCAGTGAGGGCGGGTGGTGTAAAGACTGACAAGGACACTTCCAAACTAAAACAACATTGTTGTATTCCGTCTGTAATTCTTTGCATGCACTCACCGGTGGTAACTGAGCGGCATCAGGAACCACGTAACGAGTGGGGGAACTTGCAGCACATTAAGAACACTGTATATAACGGTAGGATGTACCGCTTATATTTCCAGTAAAAACTACGAGTGCAAAAGAAATTCTAAATACAGAGACTATACCATTGTGACATAATTGGTCCCTCAAGATGAACGAAGAGGGAGAAAGAAAACGTGAGGCAGCAAAGCTTTTTGCTAGAGCGCCAGGGAAAGGGAACATCAACTTGAAAATTGCTGAGAAACCAGACAACCATTCACTAACTGCCCAGTTGAGAAAATATGAAAACCTGATGAAACAAGAGAGCTCCCGATGGTGGGAAGCCACCTCATTACAGGACTATGTAGATAAAGAAATGATACCATGCGGACTCAGAATCTACATAACACCGTCCCATGAGTCGCCCAATCCACAAATGCTGGAAGATTGGGCATTGAATTCGGCAAGGAGCAGTAAAAATATTCTGAACATCCTCATTAAGTATGCATGGGAGGAACGTGAGGACATTCTTAAACAACTTAAAGAATTGGATGACGAATTCACTAAGGGCCCAGACCAAGATACAATAAATAAATTCAAGGACGAACTAAAAGGGCGCTTAAAAAACACGAATATGATATCAAGTACCGTAAACAACGCAAACTACACAGGGATTGCGGAGACTATGAGAGTGGACGCATATTAACCTATAGTCCCAAATATGATTACCTCTATAATCAAACTGGGATACAAAAACAGAGTGTTGCCAACCCCACACCAAGAGGAGAAACAACAACACCAACCATAACCTCAGACTCAGATACAGATGCATCCCGACAGACCACAAGTACCTCATCCGAAGTGGAAATAGTTACGAGACCGGCTAATTTTTTAGAGGAGTTTCGGGTGCTGAGAACAAGGCGCAAAAAGGTACAGGAAGCAACCCCGGTGTTCCAGAAGAATCCAGCACGAGGCAGACCAAGGGGAAGAGGAAAAGGCAGGGGAGATCACACAAGAGACGACTCAGCTCCAGCAGAGGAGAAGAAAAAATCAAAAAACTTGTGGGAAACAAAGGAGGTGGTTACAAGAACAAGAAATAACCATGGATGAACAAACTGTAAATAAAACCATTATAAATGTATCCTCAAGAACTCTTACCCACAAAGAAAAACAAACTCAGTGCCTTGGTCTAAGTTTCTGCCCTACCAAACTTTTTAATTATGCAGATACAAGGGTGGACATTTTTAAGTTTGTAAGAAAACTTAAACTTAATAAATGGCATTTCTTTAGACAGAATAGAGATACCATGAATCTGGTTGGTGGGGATGGAACTGTTGGAGCGTTGGAAGAAGAAAATGAAATGGTTACGGTGGATGATATTATCTGGGAAAGTCAGGAGAATGAATATAACTCCAGTTATGATGAAGCTAGAACTGACAGGGCAGCATGCTCCTCATTTAAACCCAAATCGGTGTTTTGCCCAATTATGCCCCATGACGCAATAGACACTTTTCATGAGGTTGTCACAAAAGAACTTACAAAACTTAAACATACCCAGAAAAGATGGAGCAGAAAAGACATGAACCTTACAAGAGACCAGAGAGAATGTATTCTCTCATTGGCGGATGATAAGGACATTATTTTGAGACCATCCGACAAAGGGGGAAATATCGTGCTGTGGGGAAGGGAGATGTACATCAATGAAGCATTAAGACAGCTTAACACCAGTAACTTTCATGAAAAATGTACCATGACTAACTACAATGATAGCATCATGGAAACATGGGAAAAGTTGAATGAATGGCGGAATGAGGGTCTGATTACCTGGCATGAATTCTGTTTTCTGAAAAGGGATTACCCTAAATTGCCTATTTTTTATCTTTTACCTAAGGTGCATAAAGACGTGAGGGTCCCCCCAGGGAGGCCCATCATCTCATCCATCGGTAGTGTCAATGAAAACCTTTCCCAATACATTGACCACTTTCTGTGGGAATTTGTCTGTGGGTTACCATCATACATCAGGGATACCACAGACTTCCTTAACAAAATAAACAATTTACAATGGGCAGAGGGCTCTCTACTCATTACTATGGATGTTAATGCCCTATACACAATCATTGATCATGTACAGGGCATGGAAGCAAGCCTCTACTTTCTCAGGCACAGAGAGACATGTTTCTTGGACCATACTCACATGCTCATTGAGGTGATGAAGATATGTCTTAGGAACAATATCTTCATGTTCGATGGTGCCATGTACAAACAGGTGCGTGGCGCGGCCATGGGTTCAGCATTTGCTCCCAGTTTTGCGAATCTCTTTTTAGGCAAATGGGAGGAGGAAATTAGATGTGACACTAACCTCACGAAGGATTTCGGGATGGTTACAACATGGATCAGATATATCGATGATCTGTTCGTCATATGGCAGGGAACAGAAGAGGAAGCAATAATGTTTACTGAAAAACTCAATGTGAACAATTATAATATACGCTTGACACATAACATCAGTGCCAAGTGTGTAGAATTCCTCGATACGGAAATCGAAGTGGTTGATGGCAATCTCACTTTGAGGCTGCACAGAAAGGATACGGCTGGCAACAGCCTTCTCCATGCCCTCAGTGCTCATCCTTACCCTCTAAAATGGAGTATTCCTTATGGAGAGCTACTGAGGGCAAGGAGAAACTGTAGCAGCGAGACAGGGTTTGCCACTGAACAAGAAAACATGCTGTCCAGATTTAAAGAAAGAGGTTACCGGTAAATAGAGCAGAAACCCTTAAACCTAAAGTCCCTGATTCCAGTACTGACAACACGACCCGTGTCATAACTACATTCAACCATAAATCGGAAAAAGTCCAGTAAATTCTGGCGGATAACTGGAAAATCCTCAAAGCTGACAACATAGTAGGCCCTCACTTAAAAGACAGACCCCAAATCACCTATAGAAGGGGTAGAAATCTAAGAGACATGCTGACAAAAGGAGACATTACTGAGAAGAAACAACAAATACAAGGCCTCAAGGGATTCTATCCTTGTGGCCATTGTAAGGCCTGTAAAGCAAGCGTAATGGTTAAAGAAGTCGATATACCAGGCAGGGAGGAACCGAAAAAGATCAAACAGTTCCTGACATGCAATACTACTTTTGTCGTTTATGTCCTTGAGTGTGTGGGTAGTACCACATGCTTGGCCAAGAAAAGAATACAGGAACACCTTAGGGCCATTAAACATGCAGATATTCGATATCCCATTGCAAGACATTTCCAAGTGCACCACCAATCTAATAACTCCCTACTTAGATATTTTCTGGTGGAGCAAGTTAACATTGGAAGAAGGGGTGGTAACAGGGAGTTAGCCCTAAGGAAAAATGAATCACGTTGGATAACGGAACTCGAAACTAAGTTCCCTGGGGGCACAACTTAGATGAGGAACTTGCAACTCATTTACATGTGGACAAGACTTGTTTTACGCCTGTTAGACTCTCCATTGTCATATATGCCTAACTAACGCCATCAGAAAAAGCCAATTAAGGTCCTATGAGTATTGTTCTTTGAACCTGTGTTAACTAACTTAGAAACTGTAGAAGTTGTCTTAGTATTGTACAATTTTATTGAAGAGATTTTAACTGTATATTTGTTTTGTTTTTAGGAGAAACGGAAGAGAGATTTACTTCTGTCACGTTCACTTCACGGTCCTTGGACCCTCTTGTTACCTGGATGAAAGACACTATCACCTGTATGAAAGTAGATATTCACTTCATCACATTAATTTGCACCATATTCTGTGGTTGAAAGACATGATACATGATGATTTTTGATCACCTTATGAGGTATGAGGAAATTGTACTGAATCTAGGGCACTTGACCGACTAACATCTCAGATTAGAGGTTACCAGATTACATTCTGGTAAACAATGCAAGTCCCTGTTTGCTGTACCAGCAATTCAGGGCGATGGTTGTATATGGCACTAGACCGACCTTCACTTTAGATATTCCTTTGGAAACACAGAGCTTAATGCTACTGAGCATATTATAAGCCTAACGAGATACATCTCGCTATGTATGTATGGGCACTAGTCCGAAAGAAATTGATAATACAGTGTAATAATATCGCCATAGTATCGCCATCATTGAGGGTTCTTATCTAAGCACTACTTATTGGTTGGCAGTTCACCATAGGTTTACCGATAACCTACTCCGTTCCAAGATGGCGGAAGGAGTTACAGGATATGTCACATGACTTGTAGCCTATGTACTCTAGGCCCATTACCTCGCTTATGTTTACTGTTTTGTATAAACATGCCACAGCAAAATAATGGGACCCCCTCTAAGACTTACTTTGGGCCAGGGAAACGAGAGGACAATATAAACAAAATATGAAGAGATTCCCCTATGGCCTTATACTTTCATATGTGACATAGTTCAGACTGTAATTTTATATTAATGGAATCCCATTGGACACACAAATTACATAAAACCTATTTTTCGTTAATTTCTTTTATTCATTTACTTTTTTGCACATGATTTACTTTCATTTTTTACTTTTTTGTTGAACATTTTCATTATATAAACATATAATAAATACTATACATAATACAAATATCAAAAAAGGTTTAGACAATATTTAAAGAAAAACCCTATAGTCCACACAATCAAAAACAATCACTCTCAATTCATACATACTTGATACTGTTACCCACACAACATACAATTCAACCAGACATATTCTGTGTTTGAGGTAGTCCAGATGGCTTAGAGGACTGAGTACGCCAGGTCTACGCGTTTCGGTGGGTTGACACCACCTTCCTCAGGACCAACAGATTTTCTCCCTTTAACTCTTGTGGGGACAGGGTTTCTGTAATAATAAATATACATAAATCTATCTTGTGGTCAAAAATTGGGATTCACTATCACTTAATAGTACTTTTGTTCACAATTGTCTATGTTTGCACCTACGCACACCGTCCGTCCAACAAGGCCCTTCAACAAGAGACAGGTACTGAAAATAGATTTCATTTACTTTAACATATTAAAAGAATTTATTAGAGATTTGCTAATGATCATACACGCATGACTACAAGTACACGAGCAGAGCATTAAAGACAAAGGTTTCTAATTGTCATCCATATTAGAAGAACTCTACTAGGCATTTTAATGCATCATAAAGATAGACCACCATTAAAGATGTTACCTATGATATCTCAGGAAAGATATTAGTCAGGAGTACAGATGTCGCTTGAAGGCTTCAATACGGTCAATAGGTGGGGGATATATTAAATCCTAAAAAACATATTATGTAGTTTCAGGGAATTGAATATTGTTTATTAGATACCCACACTCTCTTTCATAGTCATATTGGCCTAAATAGATTACCTGATATCAAAAAGCGTCAGAGGTATCACTTGGGGGTCTGCTTCTTTCTACGATTTCTTTATGTTAATAGTATGAGAGCGAGATTCTTTATCACCTAAAGTAGGATGCAAGCACATGCTTAAGAGATAAAGTCCTAAATGCAAGACCATTTGTGTACTGTCATGATACCTTTGCTGTCATACTAACCTCATCAGGAGTTCATTGGGGGTCAAAAGAGGTTGCAAAGGCATTGTCGTAATAGTAAATTAATCTTCTGTGTCCTCACCGCAAGGCTGTAAGGTTTAAATGAAAAAATCAGGCCCCTACGGTGATTACATACATGGTTCGTTTATTCCACATATGGACTAGTATACGAACCTTTCTCAATGAGGCCGCCTTCCTTTAAACGTTTTCCCTTTTTCCTTATACCCGTCTTATTCTTCTGGTTTATCAACTGGTGAGGTAAAGTAATATGATAGGTTTTAGGATATGTATGTAAGTAATTCACTAGTTAAGTGTCCCTGAGAACAGAGTCTATACATTTAAGATGGAGGTGTAGGTTGTGTCTTCACTTTACCGTCCTCCACGGGATAAAAATACAGACTAAGTTACATTGGGGACCCACTATTTGACATTAAAAGGTGCCCCATCAGATGGTTTTTTATTTAGATGAGGCCGAGTCTAAAACCCCTAGGACCTCACACACTAATCACTAATACACTTTCACTCAGGTTAACAGCTCCCCGTCTAATTATATTAGTAAACAACCAAATTATCTATCCATTAGTCTCTCAGCGAGTACTTACTTTAGAGTCCTTTTCATCTTGCTTTCCATAGTCGTCATGCTCCGCTACGTACCGCAACACCTAGAGTTGTGGTATTGCGGAGAGGCTGCTTTTAAACCTCGCTGGTTGATGCGAGTGTCACTCGTGATCCGGAAGTGATTTCCGGGTCATGTGTTTGATCGCGTCCGTTTGTTACATTATTTTATCTACCAAACCAAATGTACTTGTATACTTTATGCGTGTCCTCTACAGAGCACTGCGATCATAATTTGTATTACAATCTCTTCGCAGTTTAACGAGGGTCATACGCAACCCGGAATTAAAAAATGTAGTCCACAGCTAGTGTGTTTATTGCTGCATATACGGACGCCATTTCTAAACGGAGTTATAACTCCATTCGTACAGTCATTATCAAGCCAGTTCTAAATATCGTCTTTTAATTGTACCTTTTAAGTCCACAATAATTGATTACTTATGGCACTGTGGTATACAGGTAATGTTTATTATTCCCAAACATAGTGGCACACAAATAATCTGTCTAATACCACATTATTGGGCGCCATTTCTGAGTGGAGTTTTGGCTCAAATTTCTCCATAATTATACAACCTGTTTCCACATTGTTGTATTGTGATTACTACTACAAAGTATGCCTCGCTACAATTATTATAGACTGCAAAATGCAGACAAATTTGATATTTCAAAAAAGGATGCTACCAATTCCTTTTTTTACAATAAGTCGGTCATATTTAATATCAGCCACACAGCTGTATTTATAAATAGCAACTCAATTGTTTTAGTCACATATAAGCAGATAGATAACTGCAACATCAAGAGTGTTTCGATTTATCGTTGCGATATGTGCAAAACTGTATGATAACTACTGGTGAGACCCGTGACAACCTGGGGATGGTTTGATGTTAGTAATTCACCCCTCAAAATGTAACACTGGGATGGAATCTATTATTCAGTATAACTATGTTACATAAGAGTGCTAGAATTTAATCCAGATATGATTACTAATAATGAATGGCCAGGTATAAGTCACTAACTAACAGAGAGGGGCACTGAGTGTAACTTAGGCAGTATTAGTTACAAACCAAGCTATATTCTCATTCAATCCCTTGCGTACACTATCGAATTGGAAAATCCAAAAGCATTCCCTTTTTCTCTGCGTATCTGCTATCATTTGTCCCAATTTCTGGTGTACTTTTTCTATTATACACCACTTTAGATCTGTCTCTTTATGATTTTTATCGATACAGTGTTGAACCATCGGTGCTGTTATTTTTCTTGTTCTTATAGCGGACTTGTGTTCACTAAATCTTGTCCTGAATTCACGACCCGTTTCGCCAATGTAGGCAAACCCACAGGGACATAAGATCAAGTAAATGATATTGCTACTTCTACAATTGGTGAGAGATTTTAAGGTTACACTTACATTGTTGTAGCTGATCGTTTCTGTAGTGAGTGCTGCGTCACAAGCATGACATGCCCCACATCTGTGGTTGCCCACAACAGGTCTAAGACCTGTAATCGAGGTTTGAATTCCAAGAGTTTTCGGATGATTCCTAGTATGAACTAGACGATCTCTCAGGTTTCTGTTGCGTCTATAAGCTATTAGTGGTTTTGAGTATTCTGTGTCATTTTCTTCAGTGTTTAAAATCCTCCAATTCTTGTTAATCACATTTTTGATTTTGTAGTTAAGAAAAGAGTGATTAATTACACATGTAATCTTGTCAGAGGGTCTGCGTGTAGTTCCTCTTAATAGGGCATCTCTGTCAAAATATTTCGCTCTCTTGTAGGCTTGTCTAATTAGTCTGTGGGGGTAGCCACGTTTGATCAATCTTTCTTTCAGGGCATCCCCATGTATCTGATAATCCGATAAATTGGTGCAATTACGGCGAATTCTCAAGAATTCTCCAAATGGTATAGAATCCTTTTGGCAGTGTGGGTGGTAACTCCCAAATTGGAGGATGGTGTTTTTTGCCGTGGGTTTCCTAAAAAGGCTTACCTCTAACATGCTGTTTTTGCCAACAATTTCGATGTCAAGGAATTCGACTTTTTCGTGGCTATAGTTTGAGGTGAATTTGAGATTGGGGTCGCTTGAGTTCAACCAAAGAATGAATTCTTTAAGGTTGCTCTCCTCGCCTCGCCATACAAAAAAAATTTCGTCAATAAAACGTTTCCAGAAAAAAATATTTTCAAAAAATGGGGCTGCATCGTTAAAAATATTTTTCAATTCCCATTCCCCCATATATGTGTTGGCTACACTTGGGGCACAAGATGCCCCCATGCTGGTCCCTTTGATTTGCTTAAACAGGGTACCATCATAGTCAAAAAAGTTGTTAAGAAGGACCAGTTCCAAACATTGAAGGATAAAGCCATCCGGCCTATTGTCAGGGTATCTTTCCAATAACTGGGCTACTGCCTGCAACGCTTGACATTGAGGGATGTTGGTATACAAAGCCTCAATGTCAAGCGTTACAAGCAGATCAATAGTGGGATTGAATTCAGTGCCCTCAATTTTGACAATCATGTCACCTGTGTCTTTAATGAAAGACTCGTACCTTTGAGTCAAAGGACACAGGAATTTGTCAACATATTTTGACAATGGTTCTGTGCTCGATCCAATTGTGGAAATGATGGGGCGCATGGGTGGTTCTTTTTCGCTTTTATGGGTTTTAGGCAACCTTAAAGAATTCATTCTTTGGTTGAACTCAAGCGACCCCAATCTCAAATTCACCTCAAACTATAGCCACGAAAAAGTTGAATTCCTTGACATCGAAATTGTTGGCAAAAACAGCATGTTAGAGGTAAGCCTTTTTAGGAAACCCACGGCAAAAAAAACCATCCTCCAATTTGGGAGTTACCACCCACACTGCCAAAAGGATTCTATACCATTTGGAGAATTCTTGAGAATTCGCCGTAATTGCACCAACTTATCGGATTATCAGACACATGGGGATGCCCTGAAAGAAAGATTGATCAAACGTGGCTACCCCCACAGACTAATTAGACAAGCCTACAAGAGAGCGAAATATTTTGACAGAGATGCCCTATTAAGAGGAACTACACGCAGACCCTCTGACAGGATTACATGTGTAATTAATCACTCTTCTCTTAACTTCAAAATCAAAAATGTGATTAACAAGAATTGGAGGATTTTAAACACTGAAGAAAATGACACAGAATACTCAAAACCACTAATAGCTTATAGACGCAACAGAAACCTGAGAGATCGTCTAGTTCATACTAGGAATCATCCGAAAACTCTTGGAATTCAAACCTCGATTACAGGTCTTAGACCTGTTGTGGGCAACCACAGATGAGGGGCATGTCATGCTTGTGACGCAGCACTCACTACAGAAACGATCAGCTACAACAATGTAAGTGTAACCTTAAAATCTCTCACCAATTGTAGAAGTAGCAATATCATTTACTTGATCTTATGTCCCTGTGGGTTTGCCTACATTGGCGAAACGGGTCGTGAATTCAGGACAAGATTTAGTGAACACAAGTCCGCTATAAGATCAAGAAAAATAACAGCACCGATGGTTCAACACTGTATCTATAAAAATCATAAAGAGACAGATCTAAAGTGGTGTATAATAGAAAAAGTACACCAGAAATTGGGACAAATGATAGCAGATACGCGGAGAAAAAGGGAATGCTTTTGGATTTTCCAATTCGATAGTGTACGCAAGGGATTGAATGAGAATATAGCTTGGTTTGTAACTAATACTGCCTAAGTTACACTCAGTGCCCCTCTCTGTTAGTTAGTGACTTATACCTGGCCATTCATTATTAGTAATCATATCTGGATTAAATTCTAGCACTCTTGTGTAACATAGTTATACTGAATAATAGATCCCATCCCAGTGTTACATTTTGAGGGGTGAATTACTAACATCAAACCATCCCCAGGTTGTCACGGGTCTCACAAGTAGTTATCATACAGTTTTGCACATATCGCAACGATAAATCGAAACACTCTTGATGTTGCAGTTATCTATCTGCTTATATGTGACTAAAACAATTGAGTTGCTATTTATAAATACAGCTGTGTGGCTGATATTAAATATGACCGACTTATTGTAAAAAAAGGAATTGGTAGCATCCTTTTTTGAAATATCAAATTTGTCTGCATTTTGCAGTCTATAATAATTGTAGCGAGGCATACTTTGTAGTAGTAATCACAATACAACAATGTGGAAACAGGTTGTATAATTATGGAGAAATTTGAGCCAAAACTCCACTCAGAAATGGCGCCCAATAATGTGGTATTAGACAGATTATTTGTGTGCCACTATGTTTGGGAATAATAAACATTACCTGTATACCACAGTGCCATAAGTAATCAATTATTGTGGACTTAAAAGGTACAATTAAAAGATGATATTTAGAACTGGCTTGATAATGACTGTACGAGTGGAGTTATAACTCCGTTTAGAAATGGCGTCCGTATATGCAGCAATAAACACACTAGCTGTGGACTAAATTTTTTAATTCCGGGTTGCGTATGACCCTCGTTAAACTGCGAAGAGATTGTAATACAAATTATGATCGCAGTGCTCTGTAGAGGACACGCATAAAGTATACAAGTACATTTGGTTTGGTAGATAAAATAATGTAACAAACGAACGCGATCAAACACATGACCCGGAAATCACTTCCGGATCACGAGTGACACTCGCATCAACCAGCGAGGTTTAAAAGCAGCCTCTCCGCAATACCACAACTCTAGGTGTTGCGGTACGTAGCGGAGCATGACGACTCTGGAAAGCAAGATGAAAAGGACTCTAAAGTAAGTACTCGCTGAGAGACTAATGGATAGATAATTTGGTTGTTTACTAATATAATTAGACGGGGAGCTGTTAACCTGAGTGAAAGTGTATTAGTGATTAGTGTGTGAGGTCCTAGGGGTTTTAGACTCGGCCTCATCTAAATAAAAAACCATCTGATGGGGCACATTTTAATGTCAAATAGTGGGTCCCCAATGTAACTTAGTCTGTATTTTTATCCCGTGGAGGACGGTAAAGTGAAGACACAACCTACACCTCCATCTTAAATGTATAGACTCTGTTCTCAGGGACACTTAACTAGTGAATTACTTACATACATATCCTAAAACCTATCATATTACTTTACCTCCCCAGTTGATAAACCAGAAGAATAAGACGGGTATAAGGAAAAAGGGAAAACGTTTAAAGGAAGGCGGCCTCATTGAGAAAGGTTCGTATACTAGTCCATATGTGGAATAAACGAACCATGTATGTAATCACCGTAGGGGCCTGATTTTTTCATTTAAACCTTACAGCCTTGCGGTGAGGACACAGAAGATTAATTTACTATTACGACAACTCCTTTGCAACCTCTTTTGACCCCCAATGAAGTTAGTATGACAGCAAAAGTATCATGACAGTACACAAATGGTCTTGCATTTAGGACTTTATCTCTTAAGCATGTGCTTGCATCCTACTTTAGGTGATAAAGAATCTCGCTCTCATACTATTAACATAAAGAAATCGTAGAAAGAAGCAGACCCCCAAGTGATACCTCTGACGCTTTTTGATATCAGGTAATCTATTTAGGCCAATATGACTATGAAAGAGAGTGTGGGTATCTAATAAACAATATTCAATTCCCTGAAACTACATAATATGTTTTTTAGGATTTAATATATCCCCCACCTATTGACCGTATTGAAGCCTTCAAGCGACATCTGTACTCCTGACTAATATCTTTCCTGAGATATCATAGGTAACATCTTTAATGGTGGTCTATCTTTATGATTCATTAAAATGCCTAGTAGAGTTCTTCTAATATGGATGACAATTAGAAATCTTTGTCTTTAATGCTCTGCTCGTGTACTTGTAGTCATGCGTATATGATCATTAGCAAATCTCTAATAAATTCTTTTAATATGTTAAAGTAAATGAAATCTATTTTCAGTACCTGTCTCTTGTTGAAGGGCCTTGTTAGACGGACGGTGTGCGTAGGTGCAAACATAGACAATTGTGAACAAAAGTACTATTAAGTGATTGTGAATCCCAATTTTTGACCACAAGATAGATTTATGTATATTTATTATTACAGAAACCCTGTCCCCACAAGAGTTAAAGGGAGAAAATCTGTTGGTCCTGAGGAAGGTGGTGTCAACCCACCGAAACGCGTAGACCTGGCGTACTCAGTCCTCTAAGCCATCTGGACTACCTCAAACACAGAATATGTCTGGTTGAATTGTATGTTGTGTGGGTAACAGTATCAAGTATGTATGAATAGAGAGTGATTGTTTTTGTATGTGTGGACTACAGGGTTTTTCTTTAAATATTGTCTAAACCTTTTTTGATATTTGTATTATGTATAGTATTTATTATATGTTTATATAATGAAAATGTTCGACAAAAAAGTAAAAAATGAAAGTAACTCATGTGCAAAAAAGTAAATGAATAAAAGAAATTAACGAAAAATAGGTTTTATGTAATTTGTGTGTCCAATGGGATTCCATTAATATAAAATTACAGTCTGAACTATGTCACATATGAAAGTATAAGGCCATAGGGGAATCTCTTCATATTTTGTATAAACATGCCTGCACTACCAGTTTGTTTTCACGTGTGATCAAGACATAGGATTGTCGAAACGCGTAGCGTGTAACTGGAAATAAACTTCCTTTGCTGCAAAATTTCCCGAGTGCGCCTATTGCTTTGAAGCAAAACTTTGGATTTTCATATCTATATATATCCATATCTATATCTATATCTATATCTATATATATATATATATATATATATATATATATATATATTAAAGCTCAAAAAGCCCCAAGGCGTCGCACTCTCAGGCGGGTGCTCCCGTTGCGAGGGTGCACTCGCAAAACCAGTACTGCTCTGCCTCCCAAAGCGGCAATCACCCGCAGGAAGAAGGAAGCACTCTCGGGGGTATATATCCAGTTATTTATTATTACACAGCACACTGACGCGTTTCGGTCGGAACCTTCCTCGAAGTTTACCGGACCGACAGAGGCGTCTACCATATATTTACAAGTTGGGGTCAAAAACATAAACATAGGACTTGCCTATGACGCGGGGAAGGTAAAACGAAAAGCATGAGCGCCATCTTAGAATGTCTAAATGTCACAGAACATCGTGACACAAGTACAAATTAAAGCCCTGGATGGGCATGGCTGACATTTCAAGAAATTTATATATGAAACACAGTTTCTCACTGTCAATACCAATGGAAAAATGATATAAATAAGTAAAGAAAATTCAAATGTACTTTTCGCTCAAATACATCTGCTATGCAAAATCCCTCCCCCTGCGCAATCTCAGATAAGAGATCACTAGCACAAACAATCAAGCCCTGGATGGGCTAATGCATCAATAATCCATCATAGACTGTAAGGAGGACCAACACTCCTTTTCATTCCTCTAGAAAGGCAAAGACAGATAATTGAGGACACAATCATGAAACTCATAAATATTGTTGGACACAAATGGAATGAAGGAGGTCTAACCCAGAGAACCATCTGTATAAGTATACATATTCCTGTAGTCAGGTCAAAGAGATTCAAAACCAAACGCAAATTCCAGTCCATGCAGACATAGTTGAAGAATTAAAATCAACAGATCAACATGCCCAGGGGTGAATGTCCCATCTTAAATAGGTACAGTAAAAATTCAATACAGCCCAAAAATACACAAAATACAATATATATATATATATATATATATATATATATATTCATGCTCCGTTTGCCCAACAAATTGAGTTGCACTCTGACACAGGCGAAAGGTGGCAAGCCTTTATTTCCAGTATGAGCTGACATCTGCCTGCTGTTTCCAAATCCAGTCTCTCCCGAACGTAATGCCTGACGCGTTTCTGGAAGATACGACTTCCTTCATCAGAGGCTTTTACGGGATTGATGTGTGCTTTAGGACTCTGTTCCTCTTAATCCAATGCGACTTTACACGCCCCCAGATGGGCGGGTTCCTTAACCAGCAAGGCATTGTGGTATACAGAGTCCTGGCATTTCACGCACTATATTTCTGGAGAAAACAGTTCGCGCCCTCAGATGGGCCCCCATCCAACAGTGCCAGCTCTCATCCCTAGCCGGTGTCCCACAATGCGATTCGGCAACTTCCTGGTCGCGTGGTCCCCACCGTTAGTAGGGGTGGTGCAACTCGGCGACTTGGGCAGCCGCCTAATATTCATGCTCCGTTTGCCCAACAAATTGAGTTGCACTCTGACACAGGCGAAAGGTGGCAAGCCTTTATTTCCAGTATGAGCTGACATCTGCCTGCTGTTTCCAAATCCAGTCTCTCCCGAACGTAATGCCTGACGCGTTTCTGGAAGATACGACTTCCTTCATCAGAGGCTTTTACGGGATTGATGTGTGCTTTAGGACTCTGTTCCTCTTAATCCAATGCGACTTTACACGCCCCCAGATGGGCGGGTTCCTTAACCAGCAAGGCATTGTGGTATACAGAGTCCTGGCATTTCACGCACTATATTTCTGGAGAAAACAGTTCGCGCCCTCAGATGGGCCCCCATCCAACAGTGCCAGCTCTCATCCCTAGCCGGTGTCCCACAATGCGATTCGGCAACTTCCTGGTCGCGTGGTCCCCACCGTTAGTAGGGGTGGTGCAACTCGGCGACTTGGGCAGCCGCCTAATATTCATGCTCCGTTTGCCCAACAAATTGAGTTGCACTCTGACACAGGCGAAAGGTGGCAAGCCTTTATTTCCAGTATGAGCTGACATCTGCCTGCTGTTTCCAAATCCAGTCTCTCCCGAACGTAATGCCTGACGCGTTTCTGGAAGATACGACTTCCTTCATCAGAGGCTTTTACGGGATTGATGTGTGCTTTAGGACTCTGTTCCTCTTAATCCAATGCGACTTTACACGCCCCCAGATGGGCGGGTTCCTTAACCAGCAAGGCATTGTGGTATACAGAGTCCTGGCATTTCACGCACTATATTTCTGGAGAAAACAGTCTGGGGGCGTGTAAAGTCGCATTGGATTAAGAGGAACAGAGTCCTAAAGCACACATCAATCCCGTAAAAGCCTCTGATGAAGGAAGTCGTATCTTCCAGAAACGCGTCAGGCATTACGTTCGGGAGAGACTGGATTTGGAAACAGCAGGCAGATGTCAGCTCATACTGGAAATAAAGGCTTGCCACCTTTCGCCTGTGTCAGAGTGCAACTCAATTTGTTGGGCAAACGGAGCATGAATATTAGGCGGCTGCCCAAGTCGCCGAGTTGCACCACCCCTACTAACGGTGGGGACCACGCGACCAGGAAGTTGCCGAATCGCATTGTGGGACACCGGCTAGGGATGAGAGCTGGCACTGTTGGATGGGGGCCCATCTGAGGGCGCGAACTGTTTTCTCCAGAAATATAGTGCGTGAAATGCCAGGACTCTGTATACCACAATGCCTTGCTGGTTAAGGAACCCGCCCATCTGGGGGCGTGTAAAGTCGCATTGGATTAAGAGGAACAGAGTCCTAAAGCACACATCAATCCCGTAAAAGCCTCTGATGAAGGAAGTCGTATCTTCCAGAAACGCGTCAGGCATTACGTTCGGGAGAGACTGGATTTGGAAACAGCAGGCAGATGTCAGCTCATACTGGAAATAAAGGCTTGCCACCTTTCGCCTGTGTCAGAGTGCAACTCAATTTGTTGGGCAAACGGAGCATGAATATTAGGCGGCTGCCCAAGTCGCCGAGTTGCACCACCCCTACTAACGGTGGGGACCACGCGACCAGGAAGTTGCCGAATCGCATTGTGGGACACCGGCTAGGGATGAGAGCTGGCACTGTTGGATGGGGGCCCATCTGAGGGCGCGAACTGTTTTCTCCAGAAATATAGTGCGTGAAATGCCAGGACTCTGTATACCACAATGCCTTGCTGGTTAAGGAACCCGCCCATCTGGGGGCGTGTAAAGTCGCATTGGATTAAGAGGAACAGAGTCCTAAAGCACACATCAATCCCGTAAAAGCCTCTGATGAAGGAAGTCGTATCTTCCAGAAACGCGTCAGGCATTACGTTCGGGAGAGACTGGATTTGGAAACAGCAGGCAGATGTCAGCTCATACTGGAAATAAAGGCTTGCCACCTTTCGCCTGTGTCAGAGTGCAACTCAATTTGTTGGGCAAACGGAGCATGAATATTAGGCGGCTGCCCAAGTCGCCGAGTTGCACCACCCCTACTAACGGTGGGGACCACGCGACCAGGAAGTTGCCGAATCGCATTGTGGGACACCGGCTAGGGATGAGAGCTGGCACTGTTGGATGGGGGCCCATCTGAGGGCGCGAACTGTTTTCTCCAGAAATATAGTGCGTGAAATGCCAGGACTCTGTATACCACAATGCCTTGCTGGTTAAGGAACCCGCCCATCTGGGGGCGTGTAAAGTCGCATTGGATTAAGAGGAACAGAGTCCTAAAGCACACATCAATCCCGTAAAAGCCTCTGATGAAGGAAGTCGTATCTTCCAGAAACGCGTCAGGCATTACGTTCGGGAGAGACTGGATTTGGAAACAGCAGGCAGATGTCAGCTCATACTGGAAATAAAGGCTTGCCACCTTTCGCCTGTGTCAGAGTGCAACTCAATTTGTTGGGCAAACGGAGCATGAATATTAGGCGGCTGCCCAAGTCGCCGAGTTGCACCACCCCTACTAACGGTGGGGACCACGCGACCAGGAAGTTGCCGAATCGCATTGTGGGACACCGGCTAGGGATGAGAGCTGGCACTGTTGGATGGGGGCCCATCTGAGGGCGCGAACTGTTTTCTCCAGAAATATAGTGCGTGAAATGCCAGGACTCTGTATACCACAATGCCTTGCTGGTTAAGGAACCCGCCCATCTGGGGGCGTGTAAAGTCGCATTGGATTAAGAGGAACAGAGTCCTAAAGCACACATCAATCCCGTAAAAGCCTCTGATGAAGGAAGTCGTATCTTCCAGAAACGCGTCAGGCATTACGTTCGGGAGAGACTGGATTTGGAAACAGCAGGCAGATGTCAGCTCATACTGGAAATAAAGGCTTGCCACCTTTCGCCTGTGTCAGAGTGCAACTCAATTTGTTGGGCAAACGGAGCATGAATATTAGGCGGCTGCCCAAGTCGCCGAGTTGCACCACCCCTACTAACGGTGGGGACCACGCGACCAGGAAGTTGCCGAATCGCATTGTGGGACACCGGCTAGGGATGAGAGCTGGCACTGTTGGATGGGGGCCCATCTGAGGGCGCGAACTGTTTTCTCCAGAAATATAGTGCGTGAAATGCCAGGACTCTGTATACCACAATGCCTTGCTGGTTAAGGAACCCGCCCATCTGGGGGCGTGTAAAGTCGCATTGGATTAAGAGGAACAGAGTCCTAAAGCACACATCAATCCCGTAAAAGCCTCTGATGAAGGAAGTCGTATCTTCCAGAAACGCGTCAGGCATTACGTTCGGGAGAGACTGGATTTGGAAACAGCAGGCAGATGTCAGCTCATACTGGAAATAAAGGCTTGCCACCTTTCGCCTGTGTCAGAGTGCAACTCAATTTGTTGGGCAAACGGAGCATGAATATTAGGCGGCTGCCCAAGTCGCCGAGTTGCACCACCCCTACTAACGGTGGGGACCACGCGACCAGGAAGTTGCCGAATCGCATTGTGGGACACCGGCTAGGGATGAGAGCTGGCACTGTTGGATGGGGGCCCATCTGAGGGCGCGAACTGTTTTCTCCAGAAATATAGTGCGTGAAATGCCAGGACTCTGTATACCACAATGCCTTGCTGGTTAAGGAACCCGCCCATCTGGGGGCGTGTAAAGTCGCATTGGATTAAGAGGAACAGAGTCCTAAAGCACACATCAATCCCGTAAAAGCCTCTGATGAAGGAAGTCGTATCTTCCAGAAACGCGTCAGGCATTACGTTCGGGAGAGACTGGATTTGGAAACAGCAGGCAGATGTCAGCTCATACTGGAAATAAAGGCTTGCCACCTTTCGCCTGTGTCAGAGTGCAACTCAATTTGTTGGGCAAACGGAGCATGAATATTAGGCGGCTGCCCAAGTCGCCGAGTTGCACCACCCCTACTAACGGTGGGGACCACGCGACCAGGAAGTTGCCGAATCGCATTGTGGGACACCGGCTAGGGATGAGAGCTGGCACTGTTGGATGGGGGCCCATCTGAGGGCGCGAACTGTTTTCTCCAGAAATATAGTGCGTGAAATGCCAGGACTCTGTATACCACAATGCCTTGCTGGTTAAGGAACCCGCCCATCTGGGGGCGTGTAAAGTCGCATTGGATTAAGAGGAACAGAGTCCTAAAGCACACATCAATCCCGTAAAAGCCTCTGATGAAGGAAGTCGTATCTTCCAGAAACGCGTCAGGCATTACGTTCGGGAGAGACTGGATTTGGAAACAGCAGGCAGATGTCAGCTCATACTGGAAATAAAGGCTTGCCACCTTTCGCCTGTGTCAGAGTGCAACTCAATTTGTTGGGCAAACGGAGCATGAATATTAGGCGGCTGCCCAAGTCGCCGAGTTGCACCACCCCTACTAACGGTGGGGACCACGCGACCAGGAAGTTGCCGAATCGCATTGTGGGACACCGGCTAGGGATGAGAGCTGGCACTGTTGGATGGGGGCCCATCTGAGGGCGCGAACTGTTTTCTCCAGAAATATAGTGCGTGAAATGCCAGGACTCTGTATACCACAATGCCTTGCTGGTTAAGGAACCCGCCCATCTGGGGGCGTGTAAAGTCGCATTGGATTAAGAGGAACAGAGTCCTAAAGCACACATCAATCCCGTAAAAGCCTCTGATGAAGGAAGTCGTATCTTCCAGAAACGCGTCAGGCATTACGTTCGGGAGAGACTGGATTTGGAAACAGCAGGCAGATGTCAGCTCATACTGGAAATAAAGGCTTGCCACCTTTCGCCTGTGTCAGAGTGCAACTCAATTTGTTGGGCAAACGGAGCATGAATATTAGGCGGCTGCCCAAGTCGCCGAGTTGCACCACCCCTACTAACGGTGGGGACCACGCGACCAGGAAGTTGCCGAATCGCATTGTGGGACACCGGCTAGGGATGAGAGCTGGCACTGTTGGATGGGGGCCCATCTGAGGGCGCGAACTGTTTTCTCCAGAAATATAGTGCGTGAAATGCCAGGACTCTGTATACCACAATGCCTTGCTGGTTAAGGAACCCGCCCATCTGGGGGCGTGTAAAGTCGCATTGGATTAAGAGGAACAGAGTCCTAAAGCACACATCAATCCCGTAAAAGCCTCTGATGAAGGAAGTCGTATCTTCCAGAAACGCGTCAGGCATTACGTTCGGGAGAGACTGGATTTGGAAACAGCAGGCAGATGTCAGCTCATACTGGAAATAAAGGCTTGCCACCTTTCGCCTGTGTCAGAGTGCAACTCAATTTGTTGGGCAAACGGAGCATGAATATTAGGCGGCTGCCCAAGTCGCCGAGTTGCACCACCCCTACTAACGGTGGGGACCACGCGACCAGGAAGTTGCCGAATCGCATTGTGGGACACCGGCTAGGGATGAGAGCTGGCACTGTTGGATGGGGGCCCATCTGAGGGCGCGAACTGTTTTCTCCAGAAATATAGTGCGTGAAATGCCAGGACTCTGTATACCACAATGCCTTGCTGGTTAAGGAACCCGCCCATCTGGGGGCGTGTAAAGTCGCATTGGATTAAGAGGAACAGAGTCCTAAAGCACACATCAATCCCGTAAAAGCCTCTGATGAAGGAAGTCGTATCTTCCAGAAACGCGTCAGGCATTACGTTCGGGAGAGACTGGATTTGGAAACAGCAGGCAGATGTCAGCTCATACTGGAAATAAAGGCTTGCCACCTTTCGCCTGTGTCAGAGTGCAACTCAATTTGTTGGGCAAACGGAGCATGAATATTAGGCGGCTGCCCAAGTCGCCGAGTTGCACCACCCCTACTAACGGTGGGGACCACGCGACCAGGAAGTTGCCGAATCGCATTGTGGGACACCGGCTAGGGATGAGAGCTGGCACTGTTGGATGGGGGCCCATCTGAGGGCGCGAACTGTTTTCTCCAGAAATATAGTGCGTGAAATGCCAGGACTCTGTATACCACAATGCCTTGCTGGTTAAGGAACCCGCCCATCTGGGGGCGTGTAAAGTCGCATTGGATTAAGAGGAACAGAGTCCTAAAGCACACATCAATCCCGTAAAAGCCTCTGATGAAGGAAGTCGTATCTTCCAGAAACGCGTCAGGCATTACGTTCGGGAGAGACTGGATTTGGAAACAGCAGGCAGATGTCAGCTCATACTGGAAATAAAGGCTTGCCACCTTTCGCCTGTGTCAGAGTGCAACTCAATTTGTTGGGCAAACGGAGCATGAATATTAGGCGGCTGCCCAAGTCGCCGAGTTGCACCACCCCTACTAACGGTGGGGACCACGCGACCAGGAAGTTGCCGAATCGCATTGTGGGACACCGGCTAGGGATGAGAGCTGGCACTGTTGGATGGGGGCCCATCTGAGGGCGCGAACTGTTTTCTCCAGAAATATAGTGCGTGAAATGCCAGGACTCTGTATACCACAATGCCTTGCTGGTTAAGGAACCCGCCCATCTGGGGGCGTGTAAAGTCGCATTGGATTAAGAGGAACAGAGTCCTAAAGCACACATCAATCCCGTAAAAGCCTCTGATGAAGGAAGTCGTATCTTCCAGAAACGCGTCAGGCATTACGTTCGGGAGAGACTGGATTTGGAAACAGCAGGCAGATGTCAGCTCATACTGGAAATAAAGGCTTGCCACCTTTCGCCTGTGTCAGAGTGCAACTCAATTTGTTGGGCAAACGGAGCATGAATATTAGGCGGCTGCCCAAGTCGCCGAGTTGCACCACCCCTACTAACGGTGGGGACCACGCGACCAGGAAGTTGCCGAATCGCATTGTGGGACACCGGCTAGGGATGAGAGCTGGCACTGTTGGATGGGGGCCCATCTGAGGGCGCGAACTGTTTTCTCCAGAAATATAGTGCGTGAAATGCCAGGACTCTGTATACCACAATGCCTTGCTGGTTAAGGAACCCGCCCATCTGGGGGCGTGTAAAGTCGCATTGGATTAAGAGGAACAGAGTCCTAAAGCACACATCAATCCCGTAAAAGCCTCTGATGAAGGAAGTCGTATCTTCCAGAAACGCGTCAGGCATTACGTTCGGGAGAGACTGGATTTGGAAACAGCAGGCAGATGTCAGCTCATACTGGAAATAAAGGCTTGCCACCTTTCGCCTGTGTCAGAGTGCAACTCAATTTGTTGGGCAAACGGAGCATGAATATTAGGCGGCTGCCCAAGTCGCCGAGTTGCACCACCCCTACTAACGGTGGGGACCACGCGACCAGGAAGTTGCCGAATCGCATTGTGGGACACCGGCTAGGGATGAGAGCTGGCACTGTTGGATGGGGGCCCATCTGAGGGCGCGAACTGTTTTCTCCAGAAATATAGTGCGTGAAATGCCAGGACTCTGTATACCACAATGCCTTGCTGGTTAAGGAACCCGCCCATCTGGGGGCGTGTAAAGTCGCATTGGATTAAGAGGAACAGAGTCCTAAAGCACACATCAATCCCGTAAAAGCCTCTGATGAAGGAAGTCGTATCTTCCAGAAACGCGTCAGGCATTACGTTCGGGAGAGACTGGATTTGGAAACAGCAGGCAGATGTCAGCTCATACTGGAAATAAAGGCTTGCCACCTTTCGCCTGTGTCAGAGTGCAACTCAATTTGTTGGGCAAACGGAGCATGAATATTAGGCGGCTGCCCAAGTCGCCGAGTTGCACCACCCCTACTAACGGTGGGGACCACGCGACCAGGAAGTTGCCGAATCGCATTGTGGGACACCGGCTAGGGATGAGAGCTGGCACTGTTGGATGGGGGCCCATCTGAGGGCGCGAACTGTTTTCTCCAGAAATATAGTGCGTGAAATGCCAGGACTCTGTATACCACAATGCCTTGCTGGTTAAGGAACCCGCCCATCTGGGGGCGTGTAAAGTCGCATTGGATTAAGAGGAACAGAGTCCTAAAGCACACATCAATCCCGTAAAAGCCTCTGATGAAGGAAGTCGTATCTTCCAGAAACGCGTCAGGCATTACGTTCGGGAGAGACTGGATTTGGAAACAGCAGGCAGATGTCAGCTCATACTGGAAATAAAGGCTTGCCACCTTTCGCCTGTGTCAGAGTGCAACTCAATTTGTTGGGCAAACGGAGCATGAATATTAGGCGGCTGCCCAAGTCGCCGAGTTGCACCACCCCTACTAACGGTGGGGACCACGCGACCAGGAAGTTGCCGAATCGCATTGTGGGACACCGGCTAGGGATGAGAGCTGGCACTGTTGGATGGGGGCCCATCTGAGGGCGCGAACTGTTTTCTCCAGAAATATAGTGCGTGAAATGCCAGGACTCTGTATACCACAATGCCTTGCTGGTTAAGGAACCCGCCCATCTGGGGGCGTGTAAAGTCGCATTGGATTAAGAGGAACAGAGTCCTAAAGCACACATCAATCCCGTAAAAGCCTCTGATGAAGGAAGTCGTATCTTCCAGAAACGCGTCAGGCATTACGTTCGGGAGAGACTGGATTTGGAAACAGCAGGCAGATGTCAGCTCATACTGGAAATAAAGGCTTGCCACCTTTCGCCTGTGTCAGAGTGCAACTCAATTTGTTGGGCAAACGGAGCATGAATATTAGGCGGCTGCCCAAGTCGCCGAGTTGCACCACCCCTACTAACGGTGGGGACCACGCGACCAGGAAGTTGCCGAATCGCATTGTGGGACACCGGCTAGGGATGAGAGCTGGCACTGTTGGATGGGGGCCCATCTGAGGGCGCGAACTGTTTTCTCCAGAAATATAGTGCGTGAAATGCCAGGACTCTGTATACCACAATGCCTTGCTGGTTAAGGAACCCGCCCATCTGGGGGCGTGTAAAGTCGCATTGGATTAAGAGGAACAGAGTCCTAAAGCACACATCAATCCCGTAAAAGCCTCTGATGAAGGAAGTCGTATCTTCCAGAAACGCGTCAGGCATTACGTTCGGGAGAGACTGGATTTGGAAACAGCAGGCAGATGTCAGCTCATACTGGAAATAAAGGCTTGCCACCTTTCGCCTGTGTCAGAGTGCAACTCAATTTGTTGGGCAAACGGAGCATGAATATTAGGCGGCTGCCCAAGTCGCCGAGTTGCACCACCCCTACTAACGGTGGGGACCACGCGACCAGGAAGTTGCCGAATCGCATTGTGGGACACCGGCTAGGGATGAGAGCTGGCACTGTTGGATGGGGGCCCATCTGAGGGCGCGAACTGTTTTCTCCAGAAATATAGTGCGTGAAATGCCAGGACTCTGTATACCACAATGCCTTGCTGGTTAAGGAACCCGCCCATCTGGGGGCGTGTAAAGTCGCATTGGATTAAGAGGAACAGAGTCCTAAAGCACACATCAATCCCGTAAAAGCCTCTGATGAAGGAAGTCGTATCTTCCAGAAACGCGTCAGGCATTACGTTCGGGAGAGACTGGATTTGGAAACAGCAGGCAGATGTCAGCTCATACTGGAAATAAAGGCTTGCCACCTTTCGCCTGTGTCAGAGTGCAACTCAATTTGTTGGGCAAACGGAGCATGAATATTAGGCGGCTGCCCAAGTCGCCGAGTTGCACCACCCCTACTAACGGTGGGGACCACGCGACCAGGAAGTTGCCGAATCGCATTGTGGGACACCGGCTAGGGATGAGAGCTGGCACTGTTGGATGGGGGCCCATCTGAGGGCGCGAACTGTTTTCTCCAGAAATATAGTGCGTGAAATGCCAGGACTCTGTATACCACAATGCCTTGCTGGTTAAGGAACCCGCCCATCTGGGGGCGTGTAAAGTCGCATTGGATTAAGAGGAACAGAGTCCTAAAGCACACATCAATCCCGTAAAAGCCTCTGATGAAGGAAGTCGTATCTTCCAGAAACGCGTCAGGCATTACGTTCGGGAGAGACTGGATTTGGAAACAGCAGGCAGATGTCAGCTCATACTGGAAATAAAGGCTTGCCACCTTTCGCCTGTGTCAGAGTGCAACTCAATTTGTTGGGCAAACGGAGCATGAATATTAGGCGGCTGCCCAAGTCGCCGAGTTGCACCACCCCTACTAACGGTGGGGACCACGCGACCAGGAAGTTGCCGAATCGCATTGTGGGACACCGGCTAGGGATGAGAGCTGGCACTGTTGGATGGGGGCCCATCTGAGGGCGCGAACTGTTTTCTCCAGAAATATAGTGCGTGAAATGCCAGGACTCTGTATACCACAATGCCTTGCTGGTTAAGGAACCCGCCCATCTGGGGGCGTGTAAAGTCGCATTGGATTAAGAGGAACAGAGTCCTAAAGCACACATCAATCCCGTAAAAGCCTCTGATGAAGGAAGTCGTATCTTCCAGAAACGCGTCAGGCATTACGTTCGGGAGAGACTGGATTTGGAAACAGCAGGCAGATGTCAGCTCATACTGGAAATAAAGGCTTGCCACCTTTCGCCTGTGTCAGAGTGCAACTCAATTTGTTGGGCAAACGGAGCATGAATATTAGGCGGCTGCCCAAGTCGCCGAGTTGCACCACCCCTACTAACGGTGGGGACCACGCGACCAGGAAGTTGCCGAATCGCATTGTGGGACACCGGCTAGGGATGAGAGCTGGCACTGTTGGATGGGGGCCCATCTGAGGGCGCGAACTGTTTTCTCCAGAAATATAGTGCGTGAAATGCCAGGACTCTGTATACCACAATGCCTTGCTGGTTAAGGAACCCGCCCATCTGGGGGCGTGTAAAGTCGCATTGGATTAAGAGGAACAGAGTCCTAAAGCACACATCAATCCCGTAAAAGCCTCTGATGAAGGAAGTCGTATCTTCCAGAAACGCGTCAGGCATTACGTTCGGGAGAGACTGGATTTGGAAACAGCAGGCAGATGTCAGCTCATACTGGAAATAAAGGCTTGCCACCTTTCGCCTGTGTCAGAGTGCAACTCAATTTGTTGGGCAAACGGAGCATGAATATTAGGCGGCTGCCCAAGTCGCCGAGTTGCACCACCCCTACTAACGGTGGGGACCACGCGACCAGGAAGTTGCCGAATCGCATTGTGGGACACCGGCTAGGGATGAGAGCTGGCACTGTTGGATGGGGGCCCATCTGAGGGCGCGAACTGTTTTCTCCAGAAATATAGTGCGTGGAATGCCAGGACTCTGTATACCACAATGCCTTGCTGGTTAAGGAACCCGCCCATCTGGGGGCGTGTAAAGTCGCATTGGATTAAGAGGAACAGAGTCCTAAAGCACACATCAATCCCGTAAAAGCCTCTGATGAAGGAAGTCGTATCTTCCAGAAACGCGTCAGGCATTACGTTCGGGAGAGACTGGATTTGGAAACAGCAGGCAGATGTCAGCTCATACTGGAAATAAAGGCTTGCCACCTTTCGCCTGTGTCAGAGTGCAACTCAATTTGTTGGGCAAACGGAGCATGAATATATATATATATATATATATATATATATATAACACAAAAGGGCCATTAAAGCGTAGATATGAATTACCCATTTGCACGCCATTTCGTGACCCATCATGATAGCAACAGACACTCCTGCAGTATTTTGTCCTGGACCATGTTCCACAAAAACATAAGTGGAGGCAATAGAGACAAATGTTTGAGAAGACTTGAATCGCGTTTTATCATTTATCTCCAAACAAAGTCACCAGATGGCTTAAATAGTGGGGAAGATTTAGCAGTTCATCTGTAGGATAGTGGATCCTTTACTCAGAAACAAGGAGGGGAAAAGATTAGTGGTACTGAAGGAGCCAAGATTGATCACGATAAATGTATATACTTTATTTGCAGTTTCATTTCATTTACGTTACATTTTTAAGGACAACATATCTGAAACTAATCAATTACATGTTTATTAAACCTATATAGGAGGCAGTTATTGGGAAGTGAGTAGAAATATGTCACAGACTCAGGTTGATGAAGTTCCTATGTATTTAAATTTATAAACATTGTGGTTACGTCATGTCATGTGTCTGCCTATTCAAGGCAAGATATTTAGTTTTTTGTTCTGGTCCCATGAAGGGCAAAAATCATAATGAAATAAGAGATATATGCCACAGAGAAAAGTTGATTATTTAGGGCGCTGAAATGTTGACATGATTTACGCAATATGAAATGAAATGGAAGTATAAATCATTTAATTAATTAATTTTTAGGAGCATGTTTAATGTATTGTGAAATATACAATGGATTGGTATTCTATGTTAGCGAAACATGCTCTAAGATGGCGCCCAATCTCCTCTGGAGATTGTCACAGTCCCCTTTCCCTTTCCCCATATGTAACATGTGATATAGGTTGTCACGGCAACGGCGCCCGTAAACATTGACAAAGGCCGACGCGAAACGCGTTTGTTTGAAAGTTTATTTTCGCAATAAATCCGAAATGGGATTTAACCTAGCGCGAGTGCTGATCATTATTTACCGCGTGTAAGGTGCCAAATATATATATATATATGTATATATACACACACATACATACTACATATAATATATATAGACTCCAGCGGATCCAGAACGCCTCGGCGAGACTCATCCTCGACATCCCCCGACGCAGCCACATCTCCGGACACCTGAGAGATCTGCACTGGCTCCCGGTCAACAAGAGAATCACCTTCCGTCTCCTCACCCACGCGCACAAAGCCCTACACGACCAAGGCCCGACCTACCTCAACAACCGGATCAACTTCTACACTCCCAAGCGCCTCCTCAGATCAACCAACCACGCCCTCGCTGCCGTCCCCCGCATCCGAAGAGCGACAACAGGAGGAAGATCCTTCTCCTACCTGGCCGCCAAGACCTGGAACTCACTTCCGACCAATCTGCGCCTGACCCGAGACCACCTCTCCTTCAGGAGGAAGCTCAAGACCTGGCTGTTCGAGCAGTAGCGGCACCCCCCCCCCCCCCAGCGCCTTGAGACCCTACGGGTGAGTAGTGCGCTCTACAAATGACCTGATTGATTGATTGATTATATATATATATATATATATATATATATATATATATGCAGGTTCACAGCGTGTAGCCACAACAGCTACGCTATGCACTCTCCTTGACAGCAACAAAAGTTACTCAATCCCAGTCTTGTGCGTGCATCTCAAAAAAGTATTTATTCTCTTAGTTGCAGCATCATGAAAAATAAACATGGAAAAACCCAACGCGTTTCAGCGACACCTTCGCCTTGGTCACGGGTAATTACAATGTCAACATTCCAAACAATAAATAAAGTTTCACGTGAGAAAGTGCTCAAAATAAACAAAGGACTCATGGCCCTAATCTCGCGGCCATCTTGGAGTGTAGTAATAACATCAGTGTGACCCACGCATACGTTTTAAACCTTCCCAAACCTTCATGAGTAAAGACACTCCAGTCATCTAAATCAGGTATTAGGGTAAAATAGACGTATTATGAAGGTAAATCATTTGTAATTTAACCAGACGTAAACTGTGGCTTATAATCTGTTCCATAGGCTGTCACCATGATCAAAACATAACATAAGTTAAGTTAATGTTCACAGAATACGTAAACTCAAGTGAGTCAGTATATCCAAATATATGGTTATTTTCATAATTTGTAAACAGTGCCCCTCCCACTAGGAAATTCAGGTCGTAATTTATACATCAGTGGTTATTTGTGCAGCTTCTATTTTTGAAAAAGTCTCAAGTGAGAGATTATAGTCACAAGTCCATACGATCTTCAGTGCTCAACACCCCAGTGAGGTTTCCCTTCATTTCATCATGCTTCCATACCTGAAATATAAAGCAATGGGCCAATCAGAACTCCTATATTATAAGTATCAACATCTAGGTCCTATCACGGCCATGAGTCTTCAAAATCAGTGAAAAAGTGAAACAGTTAACAATAATTAAAATTAAAATCATCAGAAAAAGCACTTAGTCGACTTCAGGTACCATCAATTGCATACGATAATTCAATGTTAATTTCAATATTCTAGTTACATTATGTTACACAGGCAGGTTCTACATCATCTCCACATCCCCGAACTTGTCACTCCCCCAAATGCCACTTCATCTCTTCTTCAGAGTTCAAACCTCTCGGCATCAGAGTGTCTAATTCGAGGATGTACCTATTCTCCATCTGTCTGAGTTTGCGGATTTTGTCCCCCCCTCTTTTCATAACAGGGAGTTTATCAATTACAAAAAATCTCAGTAAGTTTCTGTTGCTCTTATGCAACTCCTCGAAGTGCCGAGCAACTGGGGAGGTTTGGTCTTTGTTTTCAATTGATCTCATATGCTCCAGGACACGTTTCTTTGCTGGGAACATTGTACTACCCACATACTTCCTGGAGCAAGGACACATGAGTACGTACACACAATACTCTGACAAACAGGTAAATGTTTACTGATAGTTTTCTCTACAGCTTCTACTGGGAAAAAGACTTTCTTGATGTTCTTACTATACCTGCACGCCTTGCATTTCATGCAGGTAAAAAAGCCCTGAATATCCGTGCTTTTTACTGGAATAGTATTCACGTCATTCCTACTCAGTTTGTCTTTCAGCGAGTGAGCCTTCCTATACGTCATGTTAGGATTATCACCCAAAACATCAGTTAGAGTGGGCTCAGTTTTCAGGACCTTCCAGTGACGTTTAAGACTCTTTTGTATCTGCCAAGATCTTGTGTGGTAAGTAGAAATAAATCTAATCACCTCATTTTTCACAATTGGTTTCGGGATTTCTTTGGCATTCAACAAAGAGGAGTGACTGATAGTACTGGCTTTTTTCAGTGCTGTCTCTATGACTGACGATTGATATCCCCTTTCAAAGAAACGTTCTTTCATACATTCATATATATACAAGTAACTCGCCACCAAAGACCAGGCTCCTGCCTTAGTAGTAAATGACGAAAAGCAGACCCGAATTCTGTGCTTCACTCAGAATGCTTTATTTCTCAGCCAGCCAGCCAGCCGCCATAACGCATTTCGCTTCCAACGATGTTTGATCACATGGCATGTTGCGTTAGGCGGTGACCAGTATTTAAAGTGCTAGTGCATGGATTAAGCAGAGCCAATAGCGAACAACATAGAAGACATACTTCTCAGTAGCTATACAGAATTACAAGTTAGTGCAATATCTTTTTTTACAATTTAAAAAAAATCCCATTTTCAATTTTAAAAAACACGTGTATCTGCAGGTTGATATCAATTGCAAGTGCAAGATTCAAATTAATACTGCACCCCATCCAAATATGAATATTTTCTTTCAACAGAATAGCTACTTCAAATAGAGAATTCTCAACCATGCTGTACAAATTGTTGATATTGCCCATGTGGGCCATAAACCAATTAGTCTACAATCTGGCTCTGACCACAAGTCACATTGATATCCTACTGGTCACTAGGAGTCGTTTATGTGCAAATAATTTTGTAAAGTGCATGTGCAAGTGCAAAAAAATATGTAATCCAAAGATTAATTTTGGCATGACCCCCACCTATTAAAAATAACATACATCAGACGCGAGACCCATCATAACCGTCTAATCTAGAAAAATCCGCAATTCATTAAAATTCAGTCCAAAAACTAGGAAAACTAGGAACAGAACCCCAGTTGTATGTAATAACCCTGCAATGAAAGATGACTTGTTTTATCGGTATGCAATCCAACACAAAAGGCCCCATTATTATAAACAAGTATGCAGATCCTCAGTGGCATTTAATCCATTCGGATATTTACTGTCTAATTCCAGAATATACCTTGTTTCGAGAAGTCGAAGCCTCGCTTCCCTGTCCCCACCCCGTTTCAGAGGCCACACTGAGTCGATGACATAATACTGGAGATCAGCAGGATTTGCCACATGAACTTCCTCAAAGTGCCTAGCCACCGGATAGGCTTGATCCTTGCCCAATATGGCCCTTATGTGCTGGAGTATTTGTTTATGTGCTGGTAATCTGGTACTCCCCACATACCTCAGCCCACATGAACACTCCAGCACATACTCCGCGAAATCTGTTTTGCATGTAAGTCTTTTAGTGATCTCCAGCGGGTACTGTTTAAATGGGCTGGTGTAACTACTCTTGTTACATCCATACCGGCAGGCCTTACACTGAGTGCATTTTTTTAATCCTTTACTAAGGGCCAACCATGTATTGGACATCTGTGATTCTAGGGTATTCTTAACTAGTGATTTAGCCATAGATGTACATCTCCTGAAAGTAAGCATTAGTTTTTCCGGAACTCTCTGACCTATAATTGGATCCCCTTTAACGAGGTTCCAATTTCGATACATGATTTTTCTTATGTCGGAGTGTTGCCTACTAAATGACAGAATCATGCGTGACTGTATCCTTCCATCTTGAGTGGCAATGGATGTTTCCTGAGGCTTAGGAATTAATGCCTCATTCCGGGACATCTGTTGAGTCCTTGTAATGGCCGACTCAACAATTTTTTGGGAATATCCCCTTGTCAAGAATCTTTCTTTACTCGCTTCTTGTGCAGCCGCACATTCAGTTTCTACACTACAAATCCGTCTGATCCGCAGCATCTCCCCATACGTGTTATTGTCCACATAAACTTGCATATCCAGGAAACAGATGGAGGTGGCATGTATGTGAGATGTAAATCTTAGGTTCAAACTGTTTGCATTCAATTCATTAACATATTCACCGGCTGCCCTCTCTGTAACCCGCCAAACAAAAAATAAATCATCAATATAGAGGAGGTACAAAACAATGTTCTGCTCCATGATGCCATGGAGCTGCCCCGATAGGACCTGTTACTCCCACAGTCCCATGTGCAAGCATGCGTATCTGGGGGAGAAACAGGCCCCCATCGCGACACCCCTGGTCTGCTGGTAAATTTGATTGTTGAACACAAAATAATTTTGCTCCAAACACATTTTTATCATGGATAGTAACATCTTATTGTGAACTACATAATGCATGGGGCGTTTTTAAGAAAATGTTCTATAGCCTTCAACCCATCCAAATGTCCGATAGAGGTGTAAAGGGATGACACATCTAAAGTCATTAAAAGCATATCTGGACACCATTGAATATTGTCAATTTTACAAATAAAATCAGAAGAGTCCTGAACATAAGATTTCAGTCGTTTGACCCAGTCCTGCAAAAAGAAATCAATGTATTTTGATATATTTTCAAGGGAACTATTTATTGCTGATATAATGGGTCGCCCTGGGGGATTTTCAGAGTCTTTGTGTATCTTGTGGATCAAATAAAAAGTGGGGATCACCGGGTGTTCTTTCTTTAGAAAATGGAATTTGTCTTCCGTGATTAACCCACCGCTTCTCCACGCCTGGAGTTTGAAAGACTGATCCACCCATGCAGCTTTGACCATGTGCATGTTGCTCTTTTTATAACAGGACAGGTCCCCCAACTGCGTGTCAGCTTCCGCCAAATATAAACTGCGAGGCCACAAAACTACGTTACCGCCTTTATCGGCTTGCCACACTATGATGGTATTATCTGAGTCCAATTTTTTGATCAATTGGGCATATCCCCGATTTTGATTGCTGATGGCATGCCGTTTTCTATGGATACAGCTTTTTGAGATCCTGGATTACCAAGTCGTGATATACATCAATAATATCATGAACCATAATAGGTTGAAACGTGGACTTGGATTTGAATGGGGTTGTACATCTGCTCATGTCATCTGGCCTTATGTTAGCCACCAGGTTATCCACTCCATCCGTTTCTTTTTGAAGAGCCCAGATCTCTTCAAAGGCATCACACTCTTCCACTGTTAGTAATGATGGACTTTTAATGGCCTCTATTGGTTTCTTTTTCTTTGGTGCCAAACTATGAAACTTACTGAGTTTTAATTTCCAAATGAATCTAAAAGTGTCCATACGTGTGTCTGCATAGTTGAAATTGCAGGGTGGGCAATATGATAGCCCCAGCTTGAGAACAGATTCATAATTTTTGGACAATGGTAATGCAGTCAAATTGATTACTGCGTTGGAGTTGTTACTTTGGCTGTTGTGCGGTTTTGGTAGCGATTCCGGCTTCCCCTTGCGGGTGCTTTTGCCTTGTGGCCCCCGTCGTTGACTGCTTTTGCGTCTTTGGCCCCGTTTGTAGTTAAGCCTTTGGTTTGATTGCCAGCCGGCACTCGGGGGCGCACCGTATCTCTTCGGTCCTGGCAGAAGCAATTCACTTCCACTGCCAGGGAAAGCTTGGTAAACCCCAACTGCTGCGAGGTTGTAGCTTCACCTTCCGGCTCACTCTCAGCTGCTGAGCTGAGATCGGATGCTGATACTGAGATTGCCCTTGCATCCCTCGCCGTTTTATTTTGCGCATTGTTGGCTCTTGCTTTACCCACATCATAACGGCGTGCGAAGGTGAAAACCTGCCCGTTAAGGTAATCCAGCTGAACCCTGTCAAATTTAAAGGCTTTTCTTTTTTTGATCACTTCCTCCTCCTTTTTAAGTCTGACCATCATTTCATCTCGAAGTTCAGTTGTTTGGTCATTGCTTCCCAAAGTAGCAATTTCTGCCTCCAATTTCTCGATTTCAACCTGCAACTTCACGCGATCACTTGCAGCATATTTCACCAAAATCGCCATTAGTTTGCTCGACGATTCCAGATTAGACTCTGCCCATTCCGCTAACATTGCAGGGTCGGGTTTCTCGTAGCTGGGAGCCAAGGTGTTACGGAGTCCCCGTGGCACCCTCCCGACTTGTAAATATCTGGAAAGAGACCGGTGCTCCCACCACTTGGATTGTTCAGAGCGCATTAGCTTTCCAGCCTCTTGAACAAATCCCGAGTGGTGGTATTGCCGGTTATTGTTTGTACTGATTGAATTACGGAAATGGACCCCCCAGCCGGGGAATCCAAAAACATGGTCTCTGCCGCCTCTTCTCGTTCACGCAACACGTTCGCGGACGTTATGGCAATATAGCTGTGAGCGTCACTTGCTCAACACCCTGGTATGGCCTCTGGTACGCAGCAAATCTCCCCTGCCAGACTGCCTCGCACTCTCCTTACCAGTTACTCCGCAAAGGAATTCCACTGCAGCTTGACTACTGGTACTGGCTCCTGTCAGCAGACACGGAACGTGTTGGTATCAGCAAACGAGTGGAACATTCAGCGGTATCCGGGGGCTTCTGCGGCTTACTCCTTGCCGAAGTTTGCAAATCCTCTTCAGGGTGAACAGAAAAGGTAGCGCTTGCTGCCACGTTGCCCAAGACGAAGACGAAGGCATATATGGCGTAACAGCCAGAGCTGCTGACTTTGAAGCTAGGGATCCAGGTTTGAGTCTTGGCGTTGGCTCAAAATCCTGTGGTTCTGGGCAAATCACGTAATCTCCCCATGCCTAGGAACCGTACCTAGAGACTCTGGTGATTTTTGCACTATACAAATCAGAATTATATATATATATATATATATGTGTGTGTGTGTGTGTGTGTGTATATATATTTACTGAAAAAATCAAGTTTACAGGGACGTTATAGTTAGGCTCAGGTTTCACTCGTGCAAAACCAGTGAAATTCAGCAGGTATTACATCACTCATGACATGGTCAGTGGCATCACACATGACATCACTCATGACATCTCAAATGACATCCTCGATGGCAACACTGATGAAATCATTCAGTGACTGTGAGTGGTTTTAAAATGTTATGAGTTTTAAAGATATATACCAAGGTAGATTGGTGAATCAGTGGGTGCATGGGTGCCTGTATAGATGATTCAGTGAGTACACTACTGACGGCATAAGTGAGTGACTAGGTGTCTCAGTGAATGTATGAGTGAGTGAATGGTTGTGTTAATGTTTGTATGTGTCTGTCAGTTGGTGTCTAAGTGGCTGTATGGGTGTGTGGTGTGAGTGGGTATGTGAGTGGCAGTATGGGTGATTGAGTGGTTGTCTGAGTACCCGTATGGGTATCTATGTAGGTGGGTGAGGAGGTGTGACACTGCCTGCATGGATGAGTGAATGGGTGAGTCAGTGGCTTTATGGGCTAATGAGTGTGTGTGTGAGTGACTGTATGGGTGAGTGTGCGTATGGCTGTGTGGGTGAATGGGTGTGTCAGTGGTATATGGGTGAGTAACTGGGTATGTGTAAGGCAGTATAGGTGAATGATGGGGGAAATGATTAACTGTATGGGTGAGTGTGTGCTTGTGACAGTGGCGTTATAGGTGAATGAGTAGGTGTTGGTATCTGTATGAGTAAGTAAGTCGGTGTGTATACCTGTATGAGTGAGTAAGTGGTTGTGTGATTGACTGTATGGGTGAATGAGTAGGTGAGTGAGTAGCTCCATGGGTGACTGACTCAGGGTGTGAGAGGTTATATCAATGTATGAGTGGATATGTCAATGGCTGTATTAGTGAGTGAGTGGGTATGAGTGACTGTATGGGTGAGTGAGTGGATGTGTGTGTAGATCTATGAATCAGTGAGTGGGTGTGTAAGTACTGGTACAGGTCTGTTAATGGGTTTCTGAATGGTTGCGTGGAAGTGGTGAAAGGTTCTATGGGGGTGTGAGTGGATGCATTAGTGATTTTGTGGATGATGTAATCAGTGATGTCATCAGTGATGTTATCAATGATGTCAACAGTGATGTCACTGACCATGTCATGAGTGATG